>NC_088334.1:18980000-19255000 GCF_036884655.1 Musa acuminata AAA Group | reverse complement strand
TGATACAGTGAAAGCTCGCTAGAAGTTTGCCAAGAGTTCGTCAAAAGTCCGTCGGAAGTTCACTGAAAGATCATCGGGAGTTCGCTAGAAGTTCACCAAGAGTTTAGTTAAACAATTGACATGTTAGACAACTTAGATTGCTTGTATCATAATTATTTTAGCCTTAACTATTGTAGTAAAAACTTTAATTTGAGTTAGTTTTGGGAGAAATTATACTAACTCAATTAGAGATCAACTGGGCCTAAAATAGAGCTGAATTGGGTCGATTGGATGGCCCATTCTGCCACTTGGAGCCACGTTAGGTGGTGGCATCGCCCAGACTAGTCGGTAGAACCACTTGAGGCTCGGCCTCCCAAGTGGTCTAGGCAGTGGTACCGCCAGAGCCTAGTCTCCGAGGGTCTGTCAAGCGGTGGTACCGCCTAGATGGGTGGTGGTTCCGCTCAGTGTCAGTCTGCAAGCGGTGATACCGCCAATAATGGCAATGGTACCGCTAGTGCCCAAAAATCGAAGATAAGATATTTTTTGGCTCTATTTTTTAAGTCATTGGGGCCTATAAATACCCTACTCTTTCCTACATGAAAGAGCAACGAAAGTGGAAACAAAAGTCTTGAGATTTTGGGTTATAGAAGTGTTGAAAAAGTGCTAAGTATCCTCCTCCTCCTTTAGTTTTTTTATCATTCTAAGAGAGGTGTAAGACTTGTAAAGGTTATCTCCTAAACCTGTGAAAAGAAGAAAGAGTTATAAGAGGGTAGTTGGTCTTCGCCCATTGAAAAAAGACCATTAGTATATTGGAAAATCTTGGGGGCGACATCACATGCGTAATGGAAGTACAATAAAACAAAATTCCCAATTTTCTAAAAAGATATTCGTCATCATGCGAAGATTGGTGCACAAAAATATGTGAAATAAACTGCATATAGA
Source organism: Musa acuminata AAA Group (assembly GCF_036884655.1). NCBI lineage: Eukaryota > Viridiplantae > Streptophyta > Magnoliopsida > Zingiberales > Musaceae > Musa > Musa acuminata. The sequence continues at coordinate 19,254,079 of NC_088334.1, read as the reverse complement.
ATAAATTGTGTTACCTACGGAGATCGTATATCCCTGAATCCATGCAGATCTCTAGGAGAGGGTGAAGGAGGTCAAGCGTCCTCCTCTCTAGCGGTGATCCACATAGCACGACTGCGACGACGCTCCTCAAAACTCCAGACCTGCTCTGAGGTGGAGAGGGGGAGGAGAATAGGAGAGGCAAGCAAAGGCTCTAGCCTATGAACCACTGAATCCCTCCTATTTATAGAAGTCCGCTGTCAAACCCTAATGGATCCTCCCCTATTGGGTATTAGATCTGCATTCAATTACCCAAGCCTCTTAGATTAGTAGATCTCTATCCAATAATCTCTTATGGGCTCTTATTGGATCTCATCCATAGGATTCAATAATTCAGGGGCTTATTGGATATCCAATAAGTTAGAGGCTCTAGCGGATATTTCATATTCGAACCTTTACTCATCACAATGCCTACCATATTTGTGTGACCCTCTATGCCCAATATCGAGCTGGCCGTGAGTCATACCTATCAGAACTCCTTCTAACTCAGTGAATTATTATCTCCAAATAATTCACTCGACTCATCGACTACAGACATACTAGGCCACTACACCGTAGTCCCCAAACGATACAGGGGAATCCAATCCATTAGACATGTCTGTCCTTAGTTACCGTGTACCTATAGTCTCTCATCCATCTAATATCCCAGAGACCATATATCGGGTACGGTGCTATCAAACTCATACGATTTCTGCTCGAGTATTGCTCTAATCGGATTCTCCCAGAGAACTCTTTCTCTCTCAATCCGAATGACCCTGGCTAGGGATTTGTTTGAGTAAGAACACATAGGATATTTCTCTCATGACGTCGAGAGTGAATGATCCTCTATCGATACTCAATAGCCCTCGTAAGGTCTACTATAACTCCCAATGACCGGCTATACTAGATCTAGGACATTTAAACCTATAAGTCTGGTATTAAAGAATGGAGCACTCATACAGGACATCCTTGGTGTCTCAAGTCTAAGGACCAGATACACCATTGAGACTACAAAATCGTTGTCTAACAATAAGGCATCATCAACCATCCAGCATTTCATAAGCCGATCAATCAGTAAACTCATTCTCCAATGAGCACCTATACTGTATCCCTAGTGTCCTCACACGAGCAGCTATGAGACCAACTGCATCCATCATATGGACGGGTATACAGCACACCAGTCTGTCCGGTTATCTCGATGTCCCTCTCGAGTAACCTATGACCGGAATTATATAGGATCTATGTTTATAGATGAATCAATCAGTCTCATTATCGTGTTCTCATCACGATCCGATTCCCATTGCACATATCCAAGGGCATAATAATATATACATGCATATATGCAATAGTCAATATAAAGTGATAAATGCTAGTCATAGGTGCCCAGCCAACCAATCACATGAGTGATGGCACGTGTGACTTGATACAGAATCTTTTTGCTTATTATATTTTGGCGTATATCACTTTATAACTATTGTATAAATACATACATATATATATATATATATATATATATATTGTGATGTCCTTGGATTTGTGTAATGGGAATCGGATCGTGATGAGATCATGATAATGAGATCGATTCACCTTTAAACACATATCCTAAATAATCCCGATCATAGGTTACTCGAGAGGGACATCGTGATAACCGGACAGACTGGTGTGCTGTATACCCGTCCATATGATGGATGCAGTTGGACTCATAGCTGCTTGTGTAGGGACACTAGGGATACAGTACAGGTGCTCATTGGAGAATGAGTTCACTGATTGATCCGCTTACGGAATGCTGGATGGTTGATGATGCCTTATTGTCAGACAGCGATTCCGTAGTCCTAGTGGTGTATCTAGTCCTTAGACTTGAGACACCAAGGATGTCCTGTATGAGTGCTTCACTCTTTGATACCAGACTTATAGGTTTGGATGTCCCAGATCTAGTACAGCTGATCATTGGGAGTGGTAGTCGACCTTATGAGGGCTATTGAGTGTCGATAGAGGATCATCCGCTCTCGGCATCATGAGAGGAATATCCCATGTGTTCTTGCTCAGACAAATCCCTGGCCAGAGTCATTCGGGTTGAGAGAGAAAGAGTTCTCCGGGAGAATCCGATTAGAGCGAGACTCGAGTAGAAACCGTATGGGTCTGACAACACCATGCTCGATATACGGTCTCTGAGATATTAGATGGATGAGGGACTATAGGTAAACGGTAACTGAGGACAGACAGGTCCAATGGATTGGATTCCCCTGTATCATCTGGGGACTACGACGTAGTGGCCTAGTACGTCCGTAGTCGATGAGTCAAGTGAATTATTACATAGATAATAATTCACTGAGTTAGAAGGAGTTCTGGCAGGTATGACTCACGGCCAGCTTGATATTGGGCCTAGAAGGTCACTCAAATATGGTAGGCATTGCGATGAGTAGAGGTTCGGATATGAGATATCCGACGGAGCCCTTGTCTTATTGGATGCAGATCCAATACCCACTAGGGGAGGACCCATTAGGGTTTGATAGGGGACCTCTATAAATAGGAGGTATTCAGAGCCTCATAGGCTAGAGTCTTTGCTTGCCTTTCCTATTCTCCTCTCCCTCTCCACCTTAAAGCAGGCCTGGAGTTTTAAGGAGCGTCGTCGCAACCCTACTGTGTGGATCACCGCTAGAGAGGAGGATGCTTGACCTCCTTCACCCTCTCCTAAGGATCTGCAAGGAAACAGGGATATACGATCTCCCTAGGTAACACAATCTACTCTATACGCAGTTTTAAGTTTCGCAGACTTTGCGCACCAATCTTCGCACGACGACGAACATCTTTTTGGGAATCGGGGATTTTGTTTTCTTGTTCTTCCGCTGCGCATATGATGTCGCCCCCAAGATTTCCCAACAGTGGTATCAGAGCCAGGTTGTTCGTGCGAATGATTGGTTTTGAACTGTGTGTGTTGTGTTTAGGAAGAATTTTGACGTCAAAATCGTTAACGCAAAAACAAGGAATGGCAACAACAGTTGCTGCCCTCGATTTGCGTACGTGCAGCGCAACCGAAGGCAGGCAACACAGGCGTTGCATCTGCAGCAGCCAACCGACGGCCTGCTTGCAGCAGGCTTGCGTCCGGCGAGGCTGGTAGCCCGCGGGCAGATCGGGCGCCTCTGCCCGCGGGGTGAGACGCCGCAGGGCAGCGGCCCCTGCCGCCGCTGCTCCCGCGGGCGAAACCCCCCCCCCCCCCCCCCCCCCCCACAGGGGCGGCCGCCCAACGGGACAGCACCGCCTGCGAACATTGCCCCGCCGGCAGAACCGCCCGCGGAGGCGGCGGCGCCTGCGGGGGTGCCCACCTGTAGCGGCAGCGCCGCCAGCGGGCGTGCCGCCTGCAGGCGAGGGCAGCGCCCTCGCCCCGCCACACAGGCCGCCGCCAGCAGGGTGGCGGCGACGGTAGCACTAAGAGGGAATTAGGGTTTTGGGCAAAAAGATAGTTTTGCCCCTGTGAATTTAAGAAATTCCAATTTCTATCTTTTATCCAAATTATAAAAATACCCTTAGGAATTAAGAAATTCCCTACATATCCCTGATTTCAAAAAATATTAATTAATTAAAAGATTTAGTTGATTATTATTTTTATTATTATATAGTAGTCCTACATGATGATTATTATTTATACATGTGATGTATGATGTGTGGACGGATGATCATGGACCGTGTGATGTGTGTACTTGTGATTATTATTATTGAGGTCTGCGAGCCTCCATTATATTTCTCGTTTATTGTCGGGCCTGCGTGCCTATGATTAAGTTGTAATCACATGAGGAGGCGCAGCGGGAGCGTGGATGCGATAGCGGGACCCACGAGACATACGATCGCGATGCATCAAGATGCATCAAAATGTCGACGGAATTGACGAGGACGAGATGGACAATCACAGGGCATGGAGATGCACCGTTGCATATGTAGATCTTGATGTGAGTGATTAGGCCTACTGGCTCGGGCCTAATCATATTAGGTTGTGGTCCATGATCATCTGGTGTGATTGCTTATACACATACTAGATATGTATATATATTTGTATGCGATGTAGATATATATTAAATATGTATATGTGTGACATGTCATATTAGGAGACCAAATCATAGAAACATCTCTCGATAATATTAAGTCGGTAAACGTGAGGCAATTAGATTGACCCACGTGGCCTTCCATCGTTATAAGTAGGAATCGATTCCCGGTGTATGTTGAGTTGGTCGAGTCCCTCGAGACTCACCTATATCGCGATTCGCTATCTTGCTTACGACATAGAGATGTCACCAGTGACCTGAGGGCATGGTATGCTTGGTCGAGTCCCTCGAGGGTATATCATCAAATCGGACTCATCTTGTAACGAAGGTGTTGACTTAACCGAGCATCATGGTTGGTCGAGTCCCTCGAGGCCATGGTGATTCAGAGGCCGAACAGGACGGGAATCACAAGGAGTTGTGATCGGCAAGAGTTGCCTACCTTTTAGGCTTAGTGTGATTGGTCGAGTCCCTCGAGGTTACACTAAGACGCTGATTGGATCCTGATCCCCACTAGAAATCTGCCGGAGTCTTCCGTTTCACGTGCTGAGGGTGTCGCGTGACTCGTTAGTAAAATAGTGGGAGCATATTAAGATAGAAGTCCATATCTTGATAGTTTATTTCTTGCAAAATCTGCATGTTATTCATTTCTGCAGCATCTTTATTTTCAGAAAATGTCGCTTTCAAATCCCTTACGTGGCATACTTGATGTCAACCGCCTCACTGGTCCAAATTATACGGATTGGCTCCGTAACTTGAGAATTGTTCTCACAGCGGAGAAAATCATGTACGTCCTTGATACAGTGATGCCTACGCCCGAAGAAGAGGCAAACGAGGATGAGATCGCTTGCTACGTGAAGTACATTGATGACTCCACTCTTGCTCAGTGATATGTTGGGCTCTATGACTCCTGAGTTACAGAGACAACATGAAAATATGGATGCCAGATCCATTCTCCTACATGTCCGTAAATTGTTTGAGGAACAAGGAAGGACTCAACGATATGAGATATCCAAGAGCCTTTTTCGCGCTAGGATGACTGAGGGGACACCGGTTCAGAACCATGTCCTAAAGATGATTGAGTGGATAGAGAAACTCACAGGTCTAGGAATGGTCCTAGAGGATAACTTGTGTGTGGACATTGTGCTTCAGTCCCTACCAGATTCCTTTTCACAGTTCATAATGAATTTTAATATGAACAAGCTTGAGGTGACTCTCCCAGAGCTCCTCGATATGTTGAGGGAGGCAGAGAGTACTATTAAGAAAGAGAAGCCAGTTCTCTACACTGGTGAGACTAGAAAGAAAAGGAAAGCAGAAAGGTCCCTTAAGAAGGGAAAGGGCAAGGGCAAACCAGGTAAAGCAAAGGTTGCTAAGAAAGACCCAGCAAAGGACAAAGGCCAGTGCTTCCACTATGGTAAAGATGGGCATTGGAAGAGGAACTACGAAGAGTACCTTGCAGAAAGGGCGAAATAGAAGCATGGAGAAGCTTCAAGTACATTCATGATCAATCTCCAATTGGCAGATTTCTGTGATAGTGCATTGGTATTGGATACCAGTATTGCTTATTACATCTACAATTTATTGTAAATTCTAGCAAAGCCGAGGGGAGATTGACGAGAGGAATATTGCATAAAGGTTTGTTTATACAAGACACTACTCCACATATCATGAATGTAAGTGTCTAAGAGGAAACGAGATGAGGTGAACAGTGCATACCTATGGCATTATAGGCTAGGTCATATCCATGAGGGAATGATTCAAAAGTTGCTAAATGATGGATATCTAGATCCATTCGACTATGTGTCATATGCAACTTGCGCGCCTTGCCTTCGTGAAAAACTGACCAACTCTCCATTTAGTAGAATTGGAGAGAGAGCCACTTAGCTGTTGGAACTCATACATAGTGATGTATGTGGACCCATGTTAACTCATACCATCGGTGGTTACTCCTACTTCATTACCTTTACTGATGATTTTTCAAAGTATGGATATGTGTACTTCATTACCTTAGCTCAATGGTGTCTCTAAAAGGAGAAATCGTACGCTATTAGATATGGTACGGTCCATGATGAGTTACGCTGACCTACCCATCTTATTCTAGGGATATGCCCTAAAGATCGCAGCTTACCTTCTGAACAGAGTTCCAACTAAGTCGGTAGTGTCTACACCATATGAGATATGTAAAGGGAAGAAGCCTAATCTTAAGGTTGTTAAGATTTTGAGGTGCCCTACCCACGTTAAAAGACACAACCCCGATAAGTTAGAATCAAGGACAGAGCGATGCAAATTTGTGGGATACCCCAAGGAAACTTGTGGGTATTATTTCTATCATCTCGAGAACCAAAATGTCTTTATAGCTAAGTGAGTAGTGTTCCTTGAGAAGGAACACATTCTTGGCGGAGACAGTGGGAGAATGATAGAGTTGAGCGAGATTGGAGAACCAAGCTCAAGCACCACTCTACAGCCCGAGTCTGTTCAGGTACCTAATACACAAGTTTCAACTTTACACGGGTCTGATAGAGTATCCCATCCTCCTGAAGGATATGTGGGACATATTAGAGGAGAGGGTGTTGAGAATATTGATCCTCAGACCTACGAGGAGGCTATTATGAGTATAGACTCCGGGAAGTGGCAAGAAGCCATGAATTCTGAGATGGATTCTATGTACTCCAATAAGGTTTGGAACCTAGTTGATGCGCCCGAAGGTATTGTACCCATCGGTTGCAAGTGGATCTTTAAGAAAAAGATCGGAGTAGATGGAAAGGTAGAGACCTATAAAGCAAGGCTAGTGGCTAAGGGGTATCGTCAAAGGCAAGGTGTTGACTACGATGAAACCTTCTCACCCATAGCAATGCTAAAATCCATCATAATTCTATTGGCTATTACAGCACACTATGATTATGAGATCTGGCAGATGGATGTGAAAATCGCATTCCTCAATGGGAACCTCGAGGAGGAGGTGTATATGATGCAACCTGAGGGATTCGTGTCCAAGAACTGCCCAGATAAAGTGTGTAGGTTGCTTAGATCCATTTATGGACTAAAGCAAGCTTCCCGAAGTTGGAACATAAGATTTGATGAGGCAATCAGATCTTATGACTTCGTTAAGAACGAAGATGAGCCTTGTGTGTACAGGAAGGTAAGTGGGAGTGCTATTACCTTTTTTGGTGTTATATGTGGATGACATCCTCATCATTGGGAACGACATAGGAATGCTATCCACAGTAAAGGCTTGGTTATCTAGACACTTCTCCATGAAGGACTTAGGGGAAGCATCCTATATCTTAGGGATTAGAATCTATAGAGATAGATCCAAGAGGATGCTTGGCTTGTCCCAGTCCAGGTACATAGAAACCATTGTCAAAAGATTTGGCATGGAAAATTCCAAGAGAGGTCTCATACCGATGAGACATAGGATATCGCTTTCTACGAGTATGTCCCCAAAGACTCCAAAAGAAAGGGCGAACATGAATATGATACCTTATGCCTCAGCAATAGGGTCTATCATGTATGTCATGCTATGTACTAGGCCTGATATAGCACATGCTCTGAGTGTCACGAGCAGGTATCAGGCAGATCCAGGTTTGGAGCACTGGAAAGTAATAAAGTGTATCCTTAAGTACTTGAGAAGGACTAAGGATCTTTTACTAGTATATAGAGGTAGTAGCATTAAGGTTGAAGGCTACACAGACTCAAGTTTTCAGTCTGATGTCGATGATAGCAAGGCGAATTCAGGGTATGTGTACACCTTGAATGGAGGAGCAGTGTGCTGGAAGAGTTCCAAGCAAGATACTACTACTGACTCGACCACAGAGGCGAAGTACATTACTGCATCAGATGTAGCAAAGGAGGGAGTCTGGGTGAAGAAGTTCATCACAGATTTGGGAGTCGTGCCGAGTAGCGAGGAGCCGACTTCCTTATATTACGACAATTATGGGGCGATTACTCAAATAAGGGAACCCGGGTCTCATCAGAAGTGTTCTGAGGAGGTTCCAACTTATCAGAGAGATCGTAACCCGAGGAGATGTAGCAGTGGAAAGAGTTCCATCTGAAGATAACATTGCAGATCCACTGACAAAGTCGTTGTCTCATTTTGTCTTTGAGCGTCATAGGGGTATGATCGGGATTAGACATATAGATGATTGGCTTTAGGTCAAGTGGGAGATTGCTAGTCATAGGTGCCCAGCAAGCCAATCACGTGAGTGATGGCACATGTGACTTGATACAGAATCTTTTTGCTTATTATATTTTGGCGTATATCACTTTATAACTATTGCATATATATATATATATATATATATATATATATATATATATATATATATATATATATATATATATATATATATATATATATATATATATATATATATATATATATATATATATATATTGTGATGTCCTTGGATTTGTGCAATAGGAATCGGATCGTGATGAGATCACGATAATGAGATCGATTCACCTTTAAACACATATCCTAAATAATCCTGGTCATAGGTTACTCGAGAGGGACATCGTGATAACCGGACAGACTGGTGTGCTGTATACCCGTCCATATGATGGATGTAGTTGGTCTCATAGCTGCTCATGTAGGGACACTAGGGATACAGTACAGGTGCTCATTGGAGAATGAGTTCACTGATTGATCCGCTTACGAAATGCTGGATGGTTGATGATGCCTTATTGTCAGACCGATTCCGTAGTCCTAGTGGTGTATCTGGTCCTTAGACTTGAGACACCAAGGATGTCCTATATGAGTGCTCCACTCTTTGATACCAGACTTATAGGTTTGGCTGTCCTAGATCTAGTACAACTGGTCATTGGGAGTGGTAGTCGAACTTACGAGCGCTATTGAGTGTCGATAGAGGATCATCCACTCTCGACGTCATGAGAGGAATATCCCATGTGTTCTTGCTCAGACAAATCTCTGGTCAGGGTCATTCGGGTTGAGAGAGAAAGAGTTCTCCGGGAGAATCCGATTAGAGCGAGACTCGAGTAGAAACCGTATGGGTCTGATAGCACCATGCTCGACATACGGTCTCTGGGATATTAGATGGATGAGGGACTATAAGTACACGGTAACTAAGGACAGACAGGTCCAATGGATTGTATTCCTCTATATCGTCTGGGGACAATGGCATAGTGGCCTAGTACGTCCGTAGTCGATGAGTCGAGTGAATTATTACAGAGATAATAATTCACTAAGTTAGAAAGAGTTCTGACGGGTATGACTCACGGCCAGCTCGATATTGGGCTTAGAGGGTCACACACATATGGTAGGCATTGCGATGAGTAGAGGTTCGGATATAAGATATCCGACGGAGCCCTTGTCTTATTGGATGCAGATCCAATACCCACTAGGGGAGGACCCATTAGGGTTTCATAGGGGACCTCTATAAATAGGAGGGATTCAGAGCCTCATAGGCTAGAGTCTTTGCTTGCCTTTCCTATTCTCCTCTCCCTCTCCACCTCAGAGCAGGCCTGGAGTTTTGAGGAGCGTCGTCGCAACCCTACTGTGTGGATCACCGCTAGAGAGGAGGACGCTTGACCTCCTTCACCCTCTCCTAAGGATCTGCAAGGAAACAGAGATATACGATCTCCCTAGGTAACACAATCTACTCTATATACAGTTTTAAGTTTCGCGGACTTTGCGCGCCAATCTTCGCACGACGACGAACATCTTTTTGGGAATCGGGGATTTTGTTTTCTTGTTCTTCCGCTGCGCATATGATGTCGCCCCCAAGATTTCCCAACAATAAATACCAAAATATAATAAACAAAAAGATTCCGTGTCAAGTCACATGTGCCATCACTCACGTGATTGGCTTGTTGGGCACCTATGACTAGCATAGTAGACACCAGTGGTCTCAACGGAAGAGGAATCGAGAGTGGACATAGGTCACGACGATCGAACCACTATAAATCTAGTTTGCACTTTCTTTCTATATTTCATTGCTATTACATTCTGAGTTAATTGCTTAGTTCATTTACTCTAAGTCAATCATGCTTTCATTATCGTTTTCATCGAACGAAGATTTTCTAAAACCAACATTTTTATTGAAAGTACTAATTCACCGCCCCCCTAGTGTCGACTTGATCCTAACATAAGTAGCTTGGGTAGTTGGATGGAGATCCAGTACCCAATTGAGCAAGTTCCATTAGGGTTAAGTTAACAAATGACCTCTATAAATAGGAGAGAATCAAAGAGCCATAGGTAAGGCCTCTTTTGGCTACCACCTCCTATTCTCCTCTCTCCTTCTCCTCCTCAGCCAACAGCATATGTTTGGGGCGTGTGAATAATAAGAAGGGCCGACCTTTTCTTAATTGCATGGTGCGCACAATAAGGAGATTTGAGTAGCGATTTGAGGAGTGTCTTCGCAGCCCCTACCATGTGGATCACAATTAGAGAGGAGGACAATTGACCTCCTTCATCCTCTCCCATAGATTTATAAGTTTTCAGGGATATATGATCTTCCTAGGTAGTACATCTTTCTTATATGCGTAGTTTTTGATTTCGTGGGTTTTAGCATACTAATCTTCTCACGACGATAAGAGACTATTTTTCTGTGAAAATTTAGGATTTTTTATTTCTATTCTTCTGCTGCGCATGTGATGTTACCCTAGATTTCTCAACAAAAATAACCTCCACTCTTTGGCTTCTAAATTTTCCTTGATCCCCTTTGGGGCCAAGATGATTCTCCTTGTTTTGCTTACCTTTGTTGGAATTCTTAGGTTAATTCATAGCAATTTTTACCTTTATTGCAAAAGAGTTTTCACTCTTGTCTCTCATCCTCAATTCCTCCTTGATTCGAAGATGTTTTTGAATTTGTTTCAAAGTAATATTCTTGGAGTTATATAAAATCTTCTTCTTATACCCTTTCCAAGATAAAAGCAACTTGACTATTATAGCCCCTACTTAAAAAGGTTCAGTAAGTTCAATTTTTTCAATCTTCAATTGATTAACAATGACATGCAACACTTTCACTTGTGTCAAGATTGGCTTATCATCTATAAACTTATAATCAAAATATTTAGAAATTAAAATTTTCTTTGTACCTTCCTCTTCAACTTAATACTTGAATTCCAAAGCATTTCAAATTGCTTTTGCAGATGATTCTTGTTAGGATCCAGAGCGACACTAAGAAAGGGGGGGGGGGGGTGGTTTGAGGTGAATTAGTACAGCGAAAAAATTACGTCAATTCGAAAGACTTCTTACGATAAAAATCGGTTTCAACTCAAATCATTTGTTTCACTTTGAATAAGTAGAGAAGAAAAGGTTGGGCAATTAGTAATGTAGTAAAGTTGAAAGCAGTAAAGAGAATTTGCAGTAAGGAAAGAACACATCGGAATTTATAGTGGTTCGATCGGTGTGACCTACAACCACTTCCGATTCCTCCTCCGTCGAGATCACCGACGTCCACTAATGGTCTTCCTTTAATAGGTGAAGACTAACCGCCTCTTTACAACACTTTCTCCTTTTCACAGGTTTAGGAGATAACCCTTACAAGCCTCACACCTCTCTTGAATGATCTCAACTCTTAGAAAGGGAGGATGAGGACTCTTGCACTTTTACAACACTTTAACACCATAAGAATTCAAGATTATGTTAACACTTTCGTGCCCATTCATGCAAAAAAGGGTGGGGTATTTATAGGCCCCAATGGCTTTAGAATTTGAGCAAAAAAGTGTCACATCCCCGGATTTCAGGGTACTAGCGGTACCACCGCCATTATTGGGTGGTACTATCGCCTATAGACTGACACTGGTCGGTACCACCGCCTAGTCTAGGCGGTACCATCGCTTAACAGAGCTTGGGGACCAAGCTCTAGTGGTACCACTGCTGGTAACATTAACTGCCGATGGTATCATTGCTCAGACCACTTGGGAGATTGGGTCACCAAGCGGTGCCACCGCCGGCCGTGACTTTAGGTGCTGAATGGGCTGCTTCAACCAGCCCAATTCAGCCCTGTTAAGGGCCTAGTTGACCCCTAACTGAGTTAGTGGGATTATCTCCCAATCTTAACTCAACTTAAGTTCTAACTACAATAATTAAGATATTTAACAAAGTATTCTTGTTTCGGTACATCAATTGTTCTTCCGGTGAGTTTCCGGCGAATTTCTGACGATCTCTCAGTAATGTTCCGACGGACTCCCAGCAAGCTCCTAGACTTTACGATGATCTTCTTAGCGAGTTTCGATGAGCTTCTTTGGCAAGCTCCTGAACTTCTCGGTCAGTTCCGGCAGAACTTCCGATGAACATCCAAACTTCCAACGAAGTCTCGAACTCCCAATGAAGTCTCAATTTTGATTCCGGCACAACATTTGCCTTATGTCTTACTGCTATCGTAGTTGATCCTACATACTTTTCTCAGCATATAGATTAGATCAAATAAATTACAATTGATTTCATCATCAAAATCTGAGATTCAACAATCTCCCCCTTTTTGATGATGACAATCAATTGATGACGGAGTCAACCTTAACTCCCCCTATCTATATGTCATACTTGAGAAAAGAGATTCTTGAATTTAAGGTCTTTAAATTCAAGCATTAAACTGATAAATTGTATTCATTTAAACTTATCAACATGCACATCATGATACTTATCATGATTTACTGATTTCAAAATACGATATCACGTATTTATCAATAAAAATGATGTCGAGGCATGACATTCATTTTCAAGTTAACATAGAAAGATGATAAACAATCATCATTTTTACATATGATAGAATTTTCAAATATGAAACTTTCCAAGATTCAAATTTCAAAAAATGATGATTCATCAATTCGAGGCATGATTCCAATACGAAATAAAGCATGGTAATTTGCATATTTCATCACAATGAAAGACATTTATCATTTTGATACGAAGTCAAGCATGATACTAGGAATGAAACATTTATAAGTAATCATGCTGCATTACGGTACATTTCAAGCAAATATTTGATATTTTTCAAGTATTTGTATTTGACGATACCAATCATATTTCAAGCATTTATGATAAGATACAAGCATTTACAATAAAATACATTGCATATATTTACAATGTCAATGCCAATTGGTCATCAATTTACCATATTTTAGTATCATTTCTCCCCCTTTATTATCAATAAAAATGAGAACAATTCAACAATGCAAGTGTGGTAAAAATTCAAGCAAGTTTCACACTAATTTATCCAATCGATATTGCATCATTGCATGGTAACATTCAAAAGTTCTTAACATCAAAAGTTATCAACATTAAAGTGATCACAACAACATCAGAAGTTCTCAACATCAAAAGTTATCAACATTAAGGAGATAGATTCTCCCCCTTATCATCAAAACTTTGCATAAAGAAGAGGAAGGAAGGTAAGGAGGGAATCCATTAAGAACCAAATCAAATCGTCATTCTTGCAAGTAATCATCACACACTAAAATTCATCTTTCAAGGATTAAGATATTCATTGGAATTCATAAAATTCATCTTTCATGAGAAGAATAAGGAAGAATTCATGGGAGAGGAGCATCACATGAAAAAGAAATTCACGAATAAAACTTCATAATTCTAATTCATTAAAAATTTACAAAAATGAAATTCATGAGAGATGTATTTGTCAATGAATTCCATGAGTGAAGGGACTAAGTATATCAAAAATCATTAAGTGATAGAGCAAGGATACAAAGTAAACTTGATATCAAGGAAGATAAAAATGAAATAAATTCATAAAAGCTCCATTCATAAAATACGTTAAGAGAAAGATAGTCCAAAAAGAAATACAATAAATTTATGCATTCAGACAATTTAACATCCTTAACTCTCTTCTAATGAAATCAAATTATTCTTCATTTAAAGGTTTTATAAAGATATCGACCAATTGATGTTTCATATCAATGAATTCTAAAATTACATCATGATTATTAACATGATCTCGTTTAAAGTGATGCTTAATGTCAATATGTTTAGTTCTAGAGTATTGAATAGGATTTTTCGTTAAATATATTACACTCGTATTATCATATTTTATAGGAATGTTCTTAAGGTGAATCTTATAATCTTCTAATGTATTTTTCATCCATACAACTTGTGCACAACATGCACTCACCGCTATGTATTCGGCTTCTGTTGTAGATAATGCAACCGAGTTTTGTTTCTTGAAAGACCAAGAGACAAGTGCATGACCTAAGAGTTGACATGTTCCGGATGTGTTTTTTCTATCTAATTGACATCCAGCAAAATCTACATCAGCATAAGTAATTAATTCAAAGTTTTCGAATTTTGGATATCATAATCCTAGATTAGTGGTTCCTTTAAGATATCTAAGAATTCTTTTAACTACTTTAAAATGAGATAGCTTAAGGATTAGATTGAAACCTAGCACAAAGTCCTATGCTAAATATGATATCCGGTCTAGTTGTGGTGAGGTATAGTAAACTACATATCATGCCCCTATAAGCTTTTTAATCAAAGCTTTCTCTACTTTTGTCAATATCTAACTTAGTGGAGGTACTCATAAGAGTATTGATAGCCTTTGAATTATCCATATTAAAATATTTTAGCAAGTCTAATGCATATTTTATTTGACTAAGAAAAATATTATTACTAAGTTGTTTGATTTGTAAGCCTAAAAAGAATGTTAGTTCACCCATTAAGCTCATTTCATACTCTTGGCAAACGATTCACATAGAGATTCATTTGTAAAACCAAAAATAATATCATCAACGTAAATTTGAACAATAAGAAAATTATTTTCAAAATATTTAATAAACAATATAGTATTGACCTTGCCTTTAGAGAAATTATTTTGGATAAGAAATGAGCTAAGTCTCTCATACCAAGCTCTTGGGGCTTGTTTCAATCCATAGAGAGCTTTAGTCAATTTAAACACATAATTAGGAAGGTTATTATTATTAAATCTGGTAGGTTGTTCAACATAAACTTCTTCGGAAATAAAACCATTAAGAAAAACACTTTTAACATCCATTTGAAATAACTTAAAATTATTACTACTAGCATAAGCAAGGAGCATCCTTATGGCTTCTAATCGTGTCACAGGTGCGAATGTTTCTTCATAATCGATATCTTCTTTTTGGTTGAAATCCTTGGCCACTAGTCTAGCCTTGTTTCTAACCATGATACCAAATTCATCTTGCTTGTTTCTAAAGACTCATTTAGTACTAATAACTAAATGGTCATTTGGCCTTGGAACAAGCTTCCACACCTCATTTCTCTCAAATTGAATCAACTTTTTTTGCATTGTGATAACCCATGAATCATATTTCAAGGTCTCATTAATGCATTTAGGTTCAATTTGAGAAATAAAAGTGGCATTGGCACAATAATTTTTAAGAGAAGAACGAGTTTGAACCCCTTTTGATGTGTTTCCTATGATTAGCTCCTTAGGATGAGCATCTACTTACTTGCATTCCTTGGGTAAGGATGTCTCGGAAGAAGATGCATCCAAGTTGCTAATTAAAGGAGAAGATTCATTTAAATTCAAAGCATCAAAATTAGGATCATCATCAAACTCATTTTTCTTAAATTCGAAAATTTCATTAACGACAATATGAATAGATTTTTCTATAACCAAAGTTCTTTTGTTAAAAATACAAAAGGCTTTAGAACTAAAAGAATAGCTAAGAAAAATCCTTTGATCGAATTTTGCATCAAATTTTCCTAAGGCATCTTTTTCATTCAAGATAAAATATTTACAACAAAAAACTTTAAAATATGAAACGTTGGATTTTTTGTTATTCTATAATTCATAAGGAGTTTTGGAAAGTAATGATCTTACTAGAACTCTATTCATGATATAGCATGCTATATTAATGGCTTCAGCCCAAAAATATTTGGGTAGGCTATGTTCGTTCAACATGGTTCTTGTCATTTCTTTTAAGTTTCTATTTTTTCTTTTTACTACTCCATTTTGTTAAGAATTTCTTGGAGTAGAGAAATTATGGTTGTATCCATTAGATTCACAAAAATTTTAGAAATTACGATTTTGAAATTCACCACCGTGATGACTCTGAATTTATGATATCATAAAGCTTTTTTCATTCCGAACAGGTTTACAAAACTTTGAAAAGTACCTAAAGCAATTACTTTTGTGTGCCAAGAAGTATGTCCAAGTATATCTACTATAATCGTCTACAATTAGAAAAACATATTTGCTACCTCCTAGGCTTGATGTATCAATTGGTCCAAACAAAAATCTATATGGATCAGCTGAAATGGTCTAGAGGTGCTTATTTGATTCTTTGGTTTGAAACTACCTTTTATTTGTTTTCCTAGCTGACATGCATCACACACATTGCCTTTAATGAACTTAATGTTAGGAATACCTCTTACAAGTTCTTTAGATGAGATTTGAGATATTAGTTTCATGCTAGCATGACCTAATCTCATATACCAAAGCCAAGCATCGTCATTCAAAATCGAAAAATATGTTTAATTACAAAGATCGTTAATATCGATAGTGTATACATTATTTTGTTTTAAGGTAATCATAGATATGTTTTTGTGTGATTTTTCAATAATGCGAGCATTGGATTCAAATCTAATGATGTATCCTTTATCACACAATTGACTAATGCTCAAAAGGTTATGCTTTAAGCCATCAACCAACAACACATCTTCAATAAAAAAGTTGGATTTGTTACCTATGATTCCTTTGCCAATGATTTTACCCTTGTTGTCTCCGAAGGTGACATATCCTTCGTCTAGGCTAGTGAGCATAGAGAATTGAAATGGATCTCTGGTCATGTGCCTTGAGCATCCACTATCAAGGTACCATCTCTTGCTCCTAGCTTATGATGGTAAACATTTCTATAAAAAAGGGTGATTTTTAGGTACCCATTTGACTTTGTGTGCCTCAAAAATCGATCGACTTAACTTATCATTTTGCATAAAGTTCTTTACGGTTCCTTTAGGAATCCAAATCAATTTATGTGGAATACATCTCTTAAACAGACATTGATAGGCAATATGTCCAAATTTGCAACAAAAGTTATTCTCTTAAAACTTTTGTTGAATACATCTCTTAAAACAAAAGTTGCTTTAAGAGTCTTATTCTTCTTTGGTTACTTCTTCTTTAGGATATTCGCTTTTGAAATATCCCGGCTTCTTGCATTCATAACATATAACTTATTCTTTCTTGGGTTCAATTTTATTTTTAGTATCATTTTAAAATTTATTCATTTTTATGAATTTTTTGAACTTTCTTGTCAAGAGTGCCGAGTCATCATCATAGTCTTCATCACTTGAATTTTCTTTCAAGTGGTCTTCATAAGTTCTTAGTATCATATCCTTCCTGTTCTTTGGAAGATTGTTCTCAAGCTCTTCATGAGCGTTGCAAGTCATCTTATAGGTCATTAGTGACCTGATAAGTTCTTCGAGAGGAAAGTTATTTAAATCTTTGGCCTCTTGAATAACCGTTACTTTAGGGTCCCAACTCTTTAGAAGGGATCTCAAGATTTTATTAACAAATTTAAAGTTCAAAAAAATTTACTAAGAACTTTTAAACTATTGATGACATCCGTAAAACAGGTGTACATGTCGACAATAGTCTTACTTGGCTTCATCCGAAAAAAATCATAAGTATGAACTAAAAGATTTATCTTCGACTCCTTTACTCTATTAGTACCTTCATGAGTGATTTCGAGTGTGTGCCAAATATCAAAAGTCGTTTCACAAATAGACACTCAATTGAACTCGTATTTATCTAAAGCGCAAAATAAAACATTCATAACCTTGGCAATTAAAGCAAAAGTCTTCTTCTCCATCTCATTCCAATCACTTATGAGAAGAGAAGACTTTTGAAAGTCATTTTCTACAAGGTTTCATAACTCAAAATCTATTGAAATTAGAAAAATACTCATTCTAGTCGTCCAATATGTGTAATTCATCCCATTGAACATGAGTGGACATGTAATTGAATAACCCTCTTGGTTGCCAGCAAATGTTATCTCTCTTGGGTTTCAAACCAAACGAGAGTGACATTACTCTGATACCAATTATTAGGATCAAGAGTGGCACTAAGAGGGGGGGTGAGTTAGTGCGACGAAAAAATTACATCGTTTCGAAAGACTTCGTACGATAAAAATCAATTTCGACTCAAATTGTTTGTTTCACTTTGAATAAGTAGAGAAGAAAAGGTTGGGCAGTTTGCAATGTAGTAAAGTTGAATACAGTAAAGAGAATTTGTAGTAAGGAAGGAACACACCGGAATTTATAGTGGTTCAGCCAGTGTGACCTACATCCACTTTTGATTCCTCTTTCATCGAGATCATCGGCATCCACTAATGGTCTTCCTTCAATAAGCGAAGACCAACCACCTCTTTACAATGCTTTCTCCTTTTCATGGGTTTAGGAGAACCCTTACAAGCCTCATACCTCTCTTGAATGATCTCAACTCTTAGAAAGGGAGGAGGAGGACTCTTACACTTTTACGACACTTTAATACTCTAAGAATTCAAGATTATGTTAACACTTTCATGCCCTTTCATGCAGAAAAGGGTGGGGTATTTATAGGTCTCAATTGCTTTTGAATTGGAGACAAAAAGTGTCACATCCCTGGATTTCAGGGTACTAATGGTACCATCGCCATTATTGGGTGGTACTACCACTTGCAGACTGACACTGGTTGATACCACTGCCCAGTCTGGGTGATACCATCGCCTGATGGGGGCGGTACTACCGTTGGCAGCATTAATTATTGATGGTACCATCGCCTAGTCTGGGCGGTACCACCGCCCAAACCACCTGAGAGACTGGGTCACCAAGCGGTGCCACCGTCGGTCGTGACTTCAGGTGTTGAATAGGTTGTTTCAACTGGCCCAATTCAGCCCTATTAAGGGCCCAATTGACCCCTAACTGAGTTAGTGAGATTACCTCCCAATGTTCCGACGATCTCTCGTAATATTCCAACGGACTCCCGGTAAGCTCCTGGACTTTACGATGATCTTCTTGGTGAGTTCCGATGAGCTTCTTTGGCAAGCTCCTAGATTTCTCGGTCAGTTCCGGCAGAACTTCCGATGAACATTTGAACTTCCGACGAACTCTCGAACTCCCAACGAAGTCTCGATCTTGACTCCGGCACAACATTTGCTTTATGTCTTACCGCTATCGTAATTAATCTTACACACTTTTCTCAACATATAGATTAGATTAGATAATTTATAATTGATTTCATCATCAAAATCCGAGATTCAACAATTCTATCATATACAAATGATAAAGCTAGTCCAAAAGAGCATTAAGCATGTGTCCTCTACATATAACTTCATCTTCATTTCTTTTTTTTCATTCAACCTTGACTTCATCAAACACATAGAAAATCTTTAAAGTAGCTAACATAAACTTCATCTTGTTTTGCCAACGAGTAAAATTTGTTCCATCAAAATAATCCAAATGAACAAAATCTTGATTTAACAATTTGATGGTATTTGTGGTCTCTATCGTGAATTTGTATAAGCTCAAAAAATATTATTTTTAAATTATAAAAAAATACAACAAAGAACAGGATGAAAAACACTATGGAATCCAATAACAAATACAACAATAACAAATACATTATAGGAAATATATTTAAGCTTGAAATATATAAAAATATTTTTAAAATATAATATTTACATTTTCTTCTCAACAAGATTATTATGGGTTTGATGTAAATAGTTTTAATAGATATGATAAGCTTTTAGAAGATCTGTATTCAACAAATAATAAAGAATCTTCAAAAAGTAATTAAAAAATATTTAATTTAATCGAAGAGTTATCGAAAGAAAAAAAAATCTAAAAGAGATATTATTTATAATTTACTTTAAATACCCATTTATAATATTTTTATAAAAATATAATCTTTCAAAAATAACTATCAAGAAAGAAGATCACCTTTTCAAACAACTCTTTTGAATTTTTTTTTTTAATTTGAACAATTTATAACATCTTACCTACGACCTCCGCTACGTGCAACAAACTCCAGCATCCATCGTCGCAGGTTTGAGTCCTCATCGACTGTAACCTTATCAGGCTTTCCTGCCAGATTTCTTGCCACTGTTTCTTCTCATGTTCTAAACCATTAAATGGTTGCAGGTATATTGAGTTGATGCTGTTAACAGAACCATGACGAAGTCACAAAAGCTCATAGATAGCCAGTTCTTAAGCCGCATGAAGTTAATGAAGACGTGAAGAACATAAAGATATCTGAATTCTAGAACCTGGAGTGAACATGGAATTCCTGGCTTCAGAGAGTGAAAGAAGAGAAGCAGATAGTAGAGTCCACCAAACAGTGAGATTACGCTGCACAAAAGCCATGTTCTTTGCTACCCTCTCTCTCTCTCCCGTTACGTCCCTCGAGACAAGAACACCAGTTCTACTATATATATTTTCCTTTGGCCTTTTTTCCCTCTATTAAGGACAACTCCTCTATATATATATATATATATATATATATATATATATATATATATATATATATATATATATATATATATATATATATATATATATATATATATATATTCATGAGCATTCGGATATAATCATAAGTATGATTCGATTTCGTTGAAGTGTTCTAGAAGATGATCTGATGATAAATAAATGAGAGGCATTTGGGAGCAAATAGAAGGTTATAAGTGTCTCTCGTTTGTACCACTTTTCCTTGGAGATTACTACTTTAAATTTTTTTTATGATCTCATCTTATGTTAAAAACTTTGAATATTTCTATATTACTCTTTTATAAATAGATATATATATCCTCAGTTTATAACTGAATTATAATAAAAATTTTCACTCCTTACCTATAATTTCCTTTTTTTTCCTCTTTTTTCTCTTCTTTTTCTCCTCTTCTTAACCATAGAGGTTATTTAAAATAATAAAAATTCAACATTCTTAAGGTTGTATACATTATATAATAACTTAAAATATATCATCTTTTAGGTCAGTTACATTAACTCATAATATATTATATTTTGAGCCTTTATGAATTGTTTAGTAGGGTGCACAAATAGTAGAAAGAGTGAACTGTAAGAACGAAGCTCTAAATAGTAAATTCCTTGATTTTTGTAAACAATAACTTATATTTTACCTATTAGACTCTAACCTCTTAGAGCGATGTTCGTATTTTGAAATTTTCTTAAAAAATAGCTTAGAATTCAGCTAGAAGTCTATATCC
Source organism: Musa acuminata AAA Group (assembly GCF_036884655.1). Classification (NCBI taxonomy): domain Eukaryota; kingdom Viridiplantae; phylum Streptophyta; class Magnoliopsida; order Zingiberales; family Musaceae; genus Musa; species Musa acuminata. The sequence continues at coordinate 19,232,876 of NC_088334.1, read as the reverse complement.
TGTTATTTTGAAAAATATTCTTAATAAAGTCAATAGAGACCAATAGTCTTGTTATTTATTGGAACTTTGAAGAAGGGCAGGTATACAATACCTTTGAATTCATTAGTCAAAGATTTCAATATGATTTTGTGTATGTAAATATTGACTTTGTACTATCATTTTTTATGTCAATTTTATGATATTTAAAATATATTTTCAGAATCTTAACAAGAGAAATAAAGTCAACGGATCAAAACAGAAAGTGCCACATGCTTTAGGGAGGACAAGTGGTTGATTGATGAAAAGGTAAGCAAAATATTCATTAACATTAGATTATTTTTATAATATTATCTTTTATGTTTTGTTACGAAGAAGTTAGCTATAAATGATAATTTTATTATTAGTCATTGAAAAAAATGAGAAAATAATAATAGATGTGGATTGCAACTATGTATCACAATTTTTTATTGATTTTATTAATTTTTTAATCTTAATTTTTTTATTAAGACTATGTTTGTTTTTATTATAAGAACAAATGAAGAATCTTAGAGGAACTCACAATTGTTAGGATCAAGAGCACTAAGAGGAGGGGGGGGGGTGAATTAGTGCAGCGAAAATTTTTCAGCGATTAAAACGAAAACTGCGTTCGTTCGATAAAAACGATTTCGATGTGAAAGCCGATTCTAAGATTACTTTAACTTAAGATTAAGCAAAATGACGTTAAAGTAGATCTACGAAGGAAGTTTGCAGTTTATGATGGAAAGTAGAATACAAGCGCAAACTAAAATGCGACGTTCGTACGATAGAAGCCGATTTACGTCTAAACACAGATTTAGAAAGTTCTGAACTTAGAAACTTATTTGTAAGATCGCAGAAGGCAGTAAACAGTTATGATTGAAATCAAAACGTAAACGTAAACTAAAATATGATGATCGTACGAGAAAAGCCGATTTACGTCTAAACGCTGATTCGGAAAATTCTGAACTTAGAAACTCGTTCGTAAAATCACAGAAGGCAGTAAGCTATTGAGAAGTTTGCAGTGAAGGTAAAATGCTCAAAGGAAATGCAAACCGAGATTTAGAGTCGTTCGGTCAATCTTGACCTACTCCACTTTTGGCTTCCTCCACCGACGAGGTCACCGATGTCAACTAGAGGCCTTCCTTCAATAGGCGAAGGCCAACCACCCTTTTATAGATTCACTCCTTTTGACAGGCTTAGGAGACAACCCTTACAGAAGTTTTCTCTCCTCTCTTTACAACTCAAACTTTGAAGAATAGAAGGAGGAGAACTTTTGGTCTTTACAACAGTTTTGAGCTCTAAGAATCACAGAAAGATATCAAGATTTCGAGTGTAAGTTCTACCTTTCAGTGCTGAATGGGTGGGGTATTTATAGGCCCCAACCCAGTTCAAATTTGGAGCTCAAAATTGTCAATTCCCGGAATTCCGGGATCAGGCGGTTGCACCTCCTGACTGGGGCGGTTGCACCGCTTGGCAGAGCTCGAAGACTGAGCCTCTGGGCGGTGCCACCTCTGTCAGGGGCGGTTGCACCTCTCTGCCAGAGCTCGAAGACCGAGCTCAGGCGGTTGCACCTCCTGACTAGGGCAGTTGCACCGCCTGGCAGAGCTCGAAACTTGAGCTCAGGCGGTGCCACCTCTTGTCAGGAGAGGTTGCACCGCCCAGTCTCGCTCGGAGACCGAGCCCAGGCGGTTGCACCTCCTGGCTGGGGCGGTTGCACCGCCCAGTCTCCCTGGGAGACTTAGCCCAAGCGGTGCTACCTCCTGGCTTGGGCGGTTGCACCTCCCATAGCAACCAGGGTCCGAATGGGTTGATCCATTCGGCCCAATTTGGGTTTTTCAGGGGCCCAATTGCCCTAAGATTAAGCTAATGGGATCACCTCCCATTTTCAACTTAATCATTCATGCTAACTATGATAAATCCTAAGACAATTTCTGCAGCTTGCTCCGGTGCGTCAATCGCATCTTCCGGCGAGTTTCCGGCGAACTTCCGTCGATCATCCGATGAACCCTCGGTGATCCTCCTGCGGACTTCCGGCAAACTCCTGGACTTGCGACGATCCACTTGGCAAGTTCCGACGAGCTTCTTTGGCAAGCTTCTAGACTTCTCGGATTTGTTCCCGCAGAACCTCCGACGACTGTCCGAACTTCCGTCGAGCTCTCGAACTCCCAACGTGATCATTGTCATGACTCCGACGTAACTCCTGCTGCATGTCTTACTTTCATCATAGTTAATCCTGCACATGTAAACAAAACTTCGATCGAGACAATTAATCCTAAGCAATTAACCAAGTTGTCCGGCATGTCATTGGTCCCTCGACGCTTCGTCCGATTCTTCGGCGCATCGTCCTCTCCTGCAGCCTATTGCCCAATCGGCCAGTTGACTCTGCAACTCCGATATCCTTGGCACAATACCCGCTCTTCTTGGCCCGATGCCCGAGTCCACGGCCCGAAGCCTTCTGTCGATACATCGACCGATCCACCGGCTCGACGTCCAATCTTCTGACATGTTCCTCCGGCACAACATGATTTTCTTACTTTAATTGTCTCATCCTGATCAAAGTATCCTGCGTCACTTAAAATGCAGATTAAATCACAAACATACATCAAGTGGTTTCATCATCAAAATACGAGATTCAACAATCTCCCCCTTTTTGATGATGACAACCACCTGATGACGGAGTTAACCTTAACTCCCGAAGTTTAAACAAACTCCCCCTATCAATATGTCATATTGATAGAAACTCTTAGATTCAAAAATCTAAGCAATATGTCATCATAAACGGAGTTAACCTTAACTCCCAGAGTTTAAACAAACTCCCCCTATCAATATGCCATATTGATAGAAACTCTTGGATTCAAAAATCCAAGCAACATTTCATGTCATCAACATACTTCTCCCCCTTTGTCATCAACAAAAAGGAGAAGTACTACAATCAAGTGTTTGTGATATAAGTTTAACTCATTGTATGAAAAACATAATATCTATTGTTATCATCATGCAAGTTTACTATCATCAAATGGTAAGATATTAACATGTAAAATTACGATTCAAGTTCTTGATATCTTAACATGATATGACATTCATAGCACCTATTCATATGAATGCTGCTTTTGATATCTCATCATAATATGACATTCATGACATCTATTCATATTCTTCAAATATGTCACTCATAGTATCAATTTATATATTTCTCCCCCTTTGTCATCAACAACAAGGAGAACGATATAAGCAAATTTTAGATATAAGTGCGATGCCATAAGTTGGTTTATGTCATTTTCCAACAGTGAGTGATAGGATACCAATTATGCAAACATCTCGAGGAAAACATGACATGGAGATAGCTTTTATTGCTTCTTCCTTTTTATTTGTTATCTTTTTACATGAAGGAGGAAAGCCATATGTGAAGTTCAAATTGATAAGATATTAAAGCACACTGCATTTTTGCAAGGATTAAGATATGTAAGTGAGTCAAATCCTTGTAAAAATATCTTCCTTTTATAAGAGGGAATCATCAAATATGTTTCTCGAAAAATATTTTTCACATGATAAGTGCATTTGCTAGATGATTCCATATGTCAAAAATCAATGATGTGAATTAAACTTGATATGACATATGCTTGTTAAGTTCGGAAGAGGATAATGTATCAAGAAAATCCAAAAATAAAATTTGGCACTTTCATACATTCGGACAAGGTTTTACTAGAGATATTCAATTACAATCATGAAGGTAAAACATGCTTATTATCATGGAAATTTTTGTATTCAAGCACATAATTTCCAACATGTAATCATGGCAAGTAATTGTGTAAAATCATTATGGCAATCAAGTGATTTGATCATTCAATCAAAAAAGTTCAAAAAATAATTTTAACACGTTTAATCATTCGGACATATTTTTGCCATAGTTTTTCAAATATAATCATGAAGATAAGGCATGCTCATCATCATGGTAGTATGATAGCAAGTTTACCATATACAAGCTAGCAAAAATTTTCAACATTTTAAGGCCCGCAAGCTAGCAATTTTGAGATGTTCAAGAAAGCAACTCTTGCTTCTTGAAATATAAGTTTTGCTAGATGTGCAAGTTGACTTTTTGCTTCTTGAGATAGGCAAGATAGCATTCCTTGGTGATGTTCAATATAGCTAAGTTCTACATCATGCAAGCTAATGAATCTTATAACATTTTAGAACATGCATAATCACCAAAGCATCATAAATTTTAATAATGTGTAAAATTACAAATTTTGCATGATTGCATTTGTGTGTCTTGAGACTTGCAAGATAGCACTTCTTGGTGATGTTCAAGATAGCAATTTCTTCTCTTTTGAGAAGTGCAATTTTTGCTTTCTTCTTGAATTGTGCAAGCTAGCTATCTCCTCTTTTGTCATTGTCAAAAAGAAGGGAAAAACCCTTTACATTAATTTTTTAAATCATGACAAAGGTTAGTATCAATCTCATTTGTGCATCATTATATTTTCAAATTAAAACATGCACATTTTCAAAACATATAAACTCATTATTATATGCATGATTCCAAATCATCATTCATATTATTTCAATCATTGTTTCACTCATCATTATAGCTTATCATGCATAATATGTAAAACCATCTAACATGATATAAATATTTATTTATTTATTTATTTATTTTTTTTTTAAGCATTCATGATACACATCATACAAAAGCATATGCATCATTCCAAATCATAAATATTTCAAATCATCATGGTATTAATTTGTCACATTGTATCCTACCATGCATGATCGAAGCTTCTCATTTGCATACATCAAAATAAATTCATGAATATCTCATGCATTCATATCATCACTTGAGGAATATTGAAAAAGAAATAATTGGGTGATGAGATAAATATTTCATGAATACAAAGAATTACATAAAAATCATATCATGAAAACAAGGAATACAAGTCACAATCATTCAAGAGAAAAATCAAGATCATGATTTTGATAAAACTCATTTCAAATTTAAATCATCAAAATCATTTTTATGGCTCACAAAATTTATAACATAAATAGATTCATGATTTCATTGATAATATATTTTACCCCTTTTTAAGTGTTTCATTTTAAGTGATCGATTTCATGTTAGCATGCCTTTTCATTTATGAAAACATGCATCAATTTTTTTAAAGCCACTGTTATTATCATAAAAATCGATAATCCATAAATATCAAGAATCATCATAATTTCAAAAATATATATTCATTAATCATAACTTCAAATTAAACATGATTTCATATACTCAAAATCGAGAAATAACAATGGAAATCAACATGATACACATTATTACTTCTCAACCACATATAGCATGATTTCATAAGGTATTTTTAATCAAAATCATTTTGTTTATCATAAACATGCAATTTTTAAGAAAATTAAATAAAAAAGAAAAATACATTATGAAAAGCATTATGTAATTTCAAAGTAAATTAAAGGCATTTTGATTACCTCAGCGTCGAAAGGCGTAAAGGCGTAGTTTGCCACCTCGCCTTTGTTGATTTTCTCCTCGTCTTCGGAGGAGCTCGATTCATCCCAATTTTTGTTCTTCTTCTTGCGCTCAAAGCAAGTAGTTCCGTTCTTTTTACTTTTTAATTTTTGTTTCATTTGTTGTTGAAGTTCACCATCACTTAAGCTTATGCTCGAGTGGTCTTCAAATGTTCTATGTCCCAAATCCTTCCTGTTCTTTGGAAGGTGGTTCTCAAGTTCTTCACGTGCATTGCACGTCATTTCATATGTGATCAATGAACCAATTAGTTCTTCAAGTGGAAAAATATTTAAATCTTTTGTTTCTTGTAAAGCCGTTACTTTTGAATCCCACTTCTTAGAAAGAGAACGCAAAATCTTGTTCACAAGTTCAGAATTCGAAAAACATTTGCCAAGAGCTCTTAAACCATTGACGACATCCGTAAAATGGGTGTACATGTCACCAATGGTTTCGCTTGGCTTCATTTGAAAAAGCTCGAAATCATGCAGTAAAATATTAACTTTCGAGTCTTTGACTCTACTAGTTCCCTCGTGCGTGATTTCAATAGTGCGCCAAATATCGAAAGCCGTTTCACACAAAGAAACCCGATTGAACTCATTTTTGTCCAAAGCGCAAAATAAGGCATTCATAGCCTTTGCGTTTAAAGAAAAATGCTTCTTCTCTAAATCCGACCATTCGATCATTGGAAGAGAAGACTTCGAAAAACCGTTTTCGACAAGATTCCAAAGTTCAACATCCATAGAAATAAGAAAGATCCTCATTCGAGTCTTCCAATAGGTGTAGTCCAATCCGTTAAACAACGGTGGACGAAAAATCGAAAAGCCCTCTTGAAAGCCATGAAGAGCCATTTCTCTCGGGTGTAAGTCCGAAATGAGAAATACCGGGCTCTAATACCAATTGTTAGGATCAAGAGCACTAAGAGGGTGGGGGGTGAATTAGTGCAGCGAAAATTTTTCAGCGATTAAAACGAAAGCTACGTTCGTTCGATTAAAACGATTTCGATGTGAAAGCCGATTCTAAGATTACTTTAACTTAAGATTAAGCGAGATGACGTTAAAGTAGATCTACGAAGGCAGTTTGCAGTTTATGATGGAAAGTAGAATACAAGCGCAAACTAAAATGCGACATTCGTACGATAGAAGCCGATTTACGTCTAAACGTAGATTTAGAAAGTTCTGAACTTAGAAACTTATTCGTAAGATTGCAGAAGGTAGTAAATAGTTATGATTGAAATCAAAACGTAAACGTAAACTGAAATATGATGATCGTACGAGAAAAGCTGATTTACGTCTAAACGCAGATTCGAAAAATTCTGAACTTAGAAACTCGTTCGTAAAATCGCAGAAGGCAGTAAGCTATTGAGAAGTTTGTAGTGAAGTAAAATGCTCAAAGGAAATGCAAACCGAGATTTAGAGTGGTTCGGTCAATCTTGACCTACTCCACTTTTGGCTTCCTCCACCGACGAGGTCACCAACGTCAACTAGAGGCCTTCCTTCAATAGGCAAAGGCCAATCACCCTTTTACAGATTCACTCTTTTTGACGGGCTTAGGAGACAACCCTTACAGAAGTTTTCTCTCCTCTCTTTACAACTCAAACTTTGAAGAACAGAAGGAGGAGAACTTTTGGTCTTTACAACAGTTTTGAGCTCTAAGAATCACAGAAAGATATCAAGATTTCGAGTGTAAGTTCTACCTTTCAATGCTGAATGGGTGGGGTATTTATAGGCCCCAACCCAGTTCAAATTTGGAGCTCAAAACTGTCAATTCCCGGAATTCCGGGATCAGGCGGTTGCACCTCCTAACTGGGGCGGTTGCACCGCCTGGCAGAGCTCGAAGACTGAGCCTCTGGGCGGTGCCACCTCTGTCAGGGGCGGTTGCACCTCTTTGCCAGAGCTCGAAGACCGAGCTCAGGCGGTTGCACCTCCTGACTAGGGCGGTTGCACCGCCTGGCAGAGCTCGAAACTTGAGCTTAGGCGGTGCCACCTCTTGTCAGGAGAGGTTGCACCACCCAATCTCGCTCGGAGACCGAGCCCAGGCGGTTGCACCTCCTGGCTGGGGCGGTTGCACCGCCCAGTCTCCCTGGGAGACTTAGCCCAGGCGGTGCTACCTCCTGGCTTGGGCGGTTGCACCTCCCACAATAACTAGGGTCCGAATGGGTTGATCCATTCGGCCCAATTTGGGTTTTTCAAGGGCCCAATTGCCCTAAGATTAAGCTAATGTGATCACCTCCCATTTTCAACTTAATCATTCGTGCTAACTACGATAAATCCTAAGACAATTTCTTTAGCTTGCTCCGGTGCGTCAATCGCATCTTCCGGCGAGTTTCCGGTGAACTTCCGTCGATCATCCGATGAACCCTCGGTGATCCTCCTGCGGACTTCCGGCAAACTCCTAGACTTGCGACGATCCACTTGGCAAGTTCCGACGAGCTTCTTTGGCAAGCTTCTGGACTTCTCGGATTTGTTCCCGCAGAACTTCCGACGATTGTCCGAACTTCCGTCGAGTTCTCGAACTCCCAACGTGATCATTGTCATGACTCCGGTGCAACTCCTGCTGCATGTCTTACTTTCATCGTAGTTAATCCTGCACATGTAAACAAAACTTCGATCGAGACAATTAATCCTAAGCAATTAACCAAGTTGTCCAGCATGTCATTGGTCCCTCGACGCTTCGTCCGATTCTTCGGCGCATCGTCCTCTCCTGCAGCCTATTGCCCAATCGGCCAGTTGACTCCGCAACTCCGATATCCTTGGCACAATACCCGCTCTTCTTGGCCCGATGCCCGAGTCCACGGCCCGAAGCCTTCTGTCGATACGTTGACCGATCCACCGGCTCGACGTCCAATCTTCTGACATGTTCCTCCGGCATAACATGATTTTCCTGCTTTAATTGTCTCATTCTGATCGAAGTATCCTGCGTCACTTAAAACGCAGATTAAATCACAAACATACATCAAGTGGTTTCATCATCAAAATACGAGATTCAACAACAATAACTAATATTTTAGTAAGTGAAGATATCATTTTTCAAGTATTAGAACCAGAGAAATCAGGATTGTGTACGATATTATGGCATAGAATCGTCTTTTTCAGATTTTGTAGTATCCATATCATATTGTTTAAGATGTATCGTCACATAGTAGAATGAGAAAGACGAAGAAATTCAACACTAAAAGAAATTTTTATAAAAAAATATTAAAGATATAAAAGAAATGCGAACTATATTTTTGGATCAAAGTTTCTCGAACAATTAATATAAGTAAAATTTAAAAACTTCTTTTATCATATGATTTTATAATTATATTTATGCATCTAATTATTATTATTTACGTTAACTTTGAGAGAAGATTTAGTAAGGATATCTTTTATTTTATTTTATTTTATTTTTTTGATATCGTGCTCTTAAAAGCCTCTAAAAAAAAGTTGCTTTGTTTGCATTTGTATATAACATCGGATGCAGTCGAATATCAGTGCTATGGTTTTTATATAAATTGATGTGATTAATGGAATAATACTGCCTTTGAATTGTGAGCTACACAATCATTGTGGTTAGTGTATCATACATAGTATTTTGTGTATTATTATGGTTGTCTTTCTTTCATTGGATAAAAGTATCGATTTATGTAATTATATACTTTTGCTTTGCTCTTTTGCTTGCAATCCACCCTTGGTAATGGCATGATTCTCTCTCACTACAACAAGAGGAAACTAAACTAGTCTCGGATATGTAAGCGGTTTTAAACTACAGAAACATCAATAGCAAAGCCATCATCATCACAAAACAAAGCGGATTACCGATCAGGAGAAGCCTTTGATGAGTGTGATCGCAACAAAGAATGCAAATCCTGTGGTACCGCCGCTCGATGAAGTGGTATTAGCATTACATTATAATTTTGTTCTTGCGAGCAGCATTATATAATTCTGAAAACAAAAGCATGCCAATCGCCATTTAAAATCATAACCTACGGTGGAGACGACCCGACCCCCATTCCCTCTTGTGGTATATTCCCTCCGTTACTATGCGCATAACATGATAACGCATCGTTCCTCTTCCGAAATCGTTGTAACAGATGGCCGTTATAAACCGACAAAGGTCTCAGCTTGCAGCAGACTAAAGCAGACCTTTCCTTAATTTATACTCTCTTCACCGCCTTTCTTTTCTCTTTCCTTTTAGATTTAAATTCCATTCTTGGAAGCTTGCTTTGCTCTCCTCCCTCTGCTCCGCATCCATGATGTGAGACCGACCTTATAAGAACCCTAGCTATTTTCTTCCTTGCTTTCTGTGAAGGCGGTGCAGGAGCGAAACCCTTGCCGGATCCGGCGACACAATGGGCAACTGCTGCCGTTCGCCGGCGGCCGTCGCCCGAGAGGACGTCAGCACCCACTTCCACCACGAGCTCTCCGCCGGCAAGAACAATCTCCACCGCGGCGGCGGTGGGGGGACCGCCGCCGGCCACTCCAAGCGGCTGACCGTCCTCAGCCGCGACGTGAGGTCGGCCGGCGGGATCGAGGAGAAGTATGTACTCGATCGTGAGCTTGGCCGCGGCGAGTTCGGCGTCACCTACCTCTGCATGGACCGGGACACCAGGGAGCTGCTCGCGTGCAAGACGATCTCGAAGCGCAAGCTCCGGACGGCGGTGGACGTCGAGGACGTGCGGCGGGAGGTGGCCATCATGCGCCACCTCCCTCGGAGCCCCAGCATTGTGACCCTGCGCGAGGCGCGGGAGGACGACGGCGCCGTTCACCTGGTGATGGAGCTCTGTGAGGGGGGGGAGCTCTTCGATCGGATCGTGGCGAGGGGGCACTATACGGAAAGGGCGGCCGCGGCCGTGACCAGGACGATCGTCGAGGTCGTGCAGCTCTGTCACCTGCACGGCGTGATCCATCGCGACCTCAAGCCGGAGAACTTTCTCTTTGCTAGCAAGAAGGAGAATTCGCCCTTGAAGGCCATCGATTTTGGGCTGTCCATCTTCTTTAAACCCGGTGAGTCTTCTTTCCCTCTGGATCTATGATTATATGGTACTGTGGGAGATTTCGTTGAATGCACTGAACTTCGTAAGACTCACTTTTGAACTGAGTCAAGATATCGAGCTTGCCTTTGTGAGAATACTGGCCCGGAGTTCAGGCTTATCAGTTGCAACTGTTCTTGTCCCGAATAAATGTTAGCTGACAAATCTACTTGCCTGAGTTAGTTTGCTTGTCACATTAGAGCCACTGGAAACATGCAACACACTTATAGCCCGTGCCATTTTGTTTTAGACAGCAAATTTGCACTTTGGTGTGTCTAATAAAGGAAAAAACAGGAAAACTAGATCATTGATTTGTTGAGAGTTGTCTCTTTTAATGCTTTTGAATCCAAGTTGTTGTGGAGAGGGCAAAATTGCACTTTGGTAACACTTGGATTTATTGTTGGTTTTTTGCTCATGAAATTATGAATATCGTAATGCATATTGTAACTTGTGAAGATAATCTAATGTTAGTTGTGGTACCAAGATACACCGAGATATGATGGTGGGTCTAAACTGTGCTCCTCATTCCCTTTTGTTATGAATATTATCAAGGGGATCCACATTGATTATTTCTACTTTTTCTTCAAGTGTGGCTTATTTTTGTGTCCCATCTTTGTCAAATTCTTTTGACCTCCATTAGAATATTGTTGCTCTAATGCCATTATGACTTTTGCCTCGGCGTGCTATGGTCGTATGACTTTCCAGACCAAGTTGTATCCTGCCTTTTATGTATTTGTCATCCTTCTAATTTCCTCTGAAATTTATTGTTGATAACAAATCATATCAGACGAGGTACATAGAGGTGTAAATAAGCAGTTCATTAAGTCATTAGTTACATTAGTTTAAGGCCTGTGTAGGCCATAATTTTTTTCAACAATTATATATGATCTCTAGGCTATCCTTGTATTGTCAACTATGTTTTCTTTAGAATTTAGATTAAGAACCATGAAAATCAATTCTTTCATAGAATGAAAATTTATTTGTGTTTGGTGTTCAGAAATGGTCAAAATGTTATTGCATTAATTGGCTGGTGTTGGTGTGGTCTTCCTTATTGAATGGAAAGTATGTCAAAGCTAGATAAAAATTATATGCTTCGCCTGATTCCTGTAGATGTATCTTGTTGAGTCATATCTTCATGTGTGTATACAGCTTTGACAAGTTGTAGATCTCACCCATAAAGCTTTCATTTTGGTGCAGTTGAGTTGAATGGAATGTTAGTACCACAGTGGCTTTGTCAACTCTTTTACTTTTGTTAACTGGCTATTGCATTCAGCTTCTGTAATATTAATGACTTCTATGAAATACATGCATAGATACATTTTATTTTGGTCAAAGTATATGGAATCGTTTCGTGTTTACTGCTAAAATAATTTTCAAGGACCTTTAAATTTAATTAGAGAAGTTTTGATCCTTAAATTTTCCAACTATAGGATATGAAATTACATAGGCATTACTTGTAAGGTTTAGCATATGCTTTTAGTATTGAAGTATTTTAATTTAATTTATAATCATCTTTGTAGGATAATATCATCTAATCTAGTTCTTATGGGAATTCATGTAGATGTGTCAAATTTAGAACTATGCAGTAACATATGTAAATTTTCTTCCTTTTAACTCAACCACAGTGTTCAAATTTAGAAAGCCTTAAATATTCGTTTTTGCTATTCCAGGTGAAAGTTTTTCTGAGATTGTTGGTAGTCCATATTACATGGCACCTGAAGTTCTAAAGCGGAATTATGGACCAGAAATAGATATATGGAGTGCTGGAGTTATTCTCTATATTCTATTATGTGGGGTTCCCCCATTTTGGGCAGGTAAGTTTATTCTTCTAGTGGAATCCAACCATATATGATTTTCTATCTTATGTAGCACTTGTTACTGCTATTTAGTTGCAAACTTATGAAATCCTCAAAATGCTTTTATCGTGTCCTAGTTTGTGTCAGACACTGACACTGGTTGGATTCTTCTTAGAACATATTGGACTGCTTCAAAACATACTAGGATGTCTATATTTACTTTTATATTATCTTATGCCTGTATATGTGGGATGCTTATATCATCTATGTATTTGCTTCTAGGTAATAGGTATTAGTGAATAATGTCAAAATATGTGTCTCTTGGATATTTGATACTATAATGTGAATTATCCTCAATATTTTGTGCAAGCTTGTAGTACTTTTGTTAAGGGCCATTGTGATTACATATATAATTGTCATAGTCTTTTATAAATTATAGATCATTATAGTTTAACATAGTCTATCAATATACGTTAATAATACTTACTAGTTTATGAATGATTTTTGTGGCATCTTTTCTACTTTTTCAAAAATTTCCTGTGTTGATGTGTCTGGATGATGATGTGTCTATGTCCATTCTACATTTTTGCAAACTTGCAACACAACTGCCCTCTAGGCGCTTGCTATTCTTTATTGGAGTGACCTCTGTTTTCTCTTTTTAGATTTGCATGTAAAATTGCTTTCTGTGATGAGGAATACAATGTCTAAATTGCAGAAACTGAACAGGGAGTTGCCCAAGCTATTCTGCGGGGGCTTATCGATTTCAAACGTGAACCATGGCCAAGTGTTTCAGAAAATGCGAAGAATCTTGTTCGGCAAATGTTGGAACATGACCCAAAGCTTAGGCTAACTGCAAAGCAAGTGCTTGGTATGGTAAATCTTGTAAATTTTTTCCACTTAAGAGGCTTTTTTGCCACTTTGCTGTTATTTGTGCACTTAAAATATTGTCTGGCAGATTCTGCTTTCTGAATCATCCTTATTACTTTCTCGTGCTAATAATTAAATGTTTTTTGTACACCTTATAGCCATGATTTTGAGTTCCATAAACAACTAAGCTAAAGCTAGAAAGGGAGGATATTTTTGAAGTGATTAGTGTCTAGGTAGACTTTAATGTAAGCTTTTCTAATAAAATTCTTTTAGTTCTAAATTGGAGGCCAGATTCTGTGAACTTAATTTTCATGCTAAGTTTTTGAATTGAAATTATATCTTAGAATTTAAAGAAGAGAGTGAACCTTGGTGTCACAATGAGGTTGCTTCTTCACAACTCAGGTGACCAGGGTCTGACTTTTAAGTGAGTACTCTGCTTGCAGGAGCAAGGTTGCATACACCTTCCTTGATCATGAGTTGGCTTGAGTCTTGTGCACTGGATTGTCTTTTTATTTTCTTAAACAATTTGCATGTTCATTAATCTTGATTTTTTTAATTTAATCTTGAGTTTTCTACATCCATCAACTTATATTCATCTACTTGAATTAGTTATTTCATTTGGATTATCGGTTATCAGTTTCTGTATTTAACAAACATAAATTTGTCAACTTTGTTTTAAAATTTTGATTCTATCAAATTTATTTGCCACTTTTCTGCTTTTGTATTTTCTTTAGTCATTGCAATTGGACGCCTAGAGGTCAGTCTTATATTCTTTCTATGGAGTCCATGATCAGATTTTTTCGTTGTTCTCAACTTTCCTGTTGTGTTTTTCTCTTCAATAAATTCTTTTAGGAAGATAATTTGTACTATTTTGCACACACAGCAAAACATTGCATTGATGATACATGCCATAAATATTATTATTTATCAAACAATGTGCATTACATTAAAAGAAAAGTTTTATATGACAGTTGTTAGACCAACAATACTTTATGGATCTGAGTGTTAGTTAAGAAATAATATGAATAAGGAGTTTGTATTGCTGAGATGAGAATGTTGAGATGGATGTCTGAAGTTAATAGGAAAGATAGAAAAAGAAATATGCTTATTCGTGAACAACTAGGTATTACTTCGATAGAGGATATAGAGAGAATTGTTTAAGATGGTATGAACATGTATTTAGGAGATCGACGGAGGCGATAATTAGAAGAGTTGAGATGATTAATGTTAGTGGTATGAGGAGAGGTAGATGAAGACATAAAAATATTTTAATAAAAACTACAAGTAAAGATATAAATATTCTAATCTTAACCAAACATATGACCTTTCATATATTTCAATAGTGGCAAAAGATCTATATAACTGACCCCAAATAGTTGGGACTTGCGGTTTTGTTGTTGTTGTTGTATCAAATAATGTGCTTTGGATAGAAAGTGAAGTTTTCCATGAGCATGTGCTTCCTAAGTAAAACAAGTTTGATCTCATCATTCTAGCGGAGGAGTTCGAATATAGTTTGTTGGATCAAGTTCTGCAATCTCAATATCAATTACTAGCACAATTTCCTGACTCAAATATGAATCAGTCAAGGACTTCTTTTCGTTTCTAGACTCTCAAATAATTGAAATGGATTAAAGCCAACTATTTAATTACTTTCTCAAATAGTTTAGCATCGTGTTCTACTCTAAACAGTAGATATCTGCTGGTGAATTGGAACATACTATTTTTACAGGTGTAGTTAGTAATTGTTGATATGATGATTCTAGTGGCTCATCTTTGTCTATAGTGATGTTTTTCTCATTTGAAATAGGTTTTTGATTTTTATTTTCGACCCTGGTACTGTATATAGCAGTTTCTACTTTTTTCCCCCTTTTTTTCTCTTTAAAACTTTTAGGTTGAAGCATTGAGTATAAGTTTGTTTCTAATGATCAGCTTTAAAATCATTATCTTGAAACATCTGATTATTCCCAAATACCAGATTTTTGGTTAGCAAGAGTGTTTAACCGATTATATCATCTATAACTTAAGCATTTGGTATGTAGTCATCTTGGATTATGGGCAGATGCAATAACAAAAAATATGTGAGCTTCTCATATTGGTGAAATGGTAATTGAACTAAAACCAAGTTCTTCTAGAATATCTGTGATTTACAGATTAGTTTCCTATGAGAACAGTGAACTTTCAAGTCTGAAAGCAAGTGATTGGTACACTTAAAAATAAGAAATCTTCTGCTAAGTATTTTTTAATACAATACAAATTATGGGTAAATTGTGTGCCAAAATATTGCTATGACAGGTTAGTGATCCATATCAGTTCCTCAACTGTACATGGCCGATTAGTGGGCGTCAATAATTGGGGACAAAACACAGTGCCATACTACCCTTTCAGGAGACTAATGTGCGATCCTCATTAGGTTCCTGAAATTCCAATTCTTATCACAAAGATAGAAGACTTTCTGAACAAGCAAATGAAAGAAAGATAAAAAAGAAGAGGACACAACATTATATAAGATGATGCACATCATAGTTTAATTAGGTTGTGCATTAGAGTAGATCCTAATTGCCATGTTGTGAAATGATTTTCTTCTCTCTTTGTGGGTGTTCCTCATAAACATCTGGGCTATCTGGTATCAGAGTAGATCCTGGTATGCATCTATGTAGGTTGTAAGTCTTTATATTGCACCAACAGGGTGATAGTGGAAAAGAAACGATTAAGATAGTAATGTTGAAAATAAATTGTTGATGAAGGGTTTTTCAAAAGAATCAGTACTATCCTCTTTGATGCCATGTTGTCCTTGTTTTACTTGAATTAAATTCTGAACTGTCAAACCAATGTTTCATCTGATATTGATCAAAACACAATTTCATGTCTGCACACATTGTATGTGGAAAGGCAGAGTAAGTTGAATTGGATTTATTACTTCCCTCATCGATTTTGTACTGATTAGTTGCCCAAATATCTAATATAAACCCTCCTTCATTGTAGAATTATTGCAGGTATTGAAAGAGAAGAGCAAGATAAGAATGTGATATTTGAGGGACTAGCATAACTGAAACAATGCTTAATAAGTTCTCCTAAACATTGATTTTGTTGTACCATTCAAGGAACTCAATTTCAGGTCCGGACCCATTTCAGTCCATGGTTGGTTGGACCAGTATAGGTTTGACTAATGCTGGTGTACCAACACATAATATGTCAGCATGTACCACTGTGCTGCTACGAGGGTGGAAGAAGAAGGAAGCAGAAGGTAAAAGGAAGGAAAGAAAGGAGGGAGGAAGGAGAAGAAGGAGAATGAAGCAGGAGGAAGGAGAAGAATAAGGAAAAGAGGACGATGTTATGATCCCTTTTATTTTCTAAGTTTTTCTAGTCTAGTAAGAGTCGGATAGGAGCTTATTTGAGATTTATTTATTTTATTAGGAGTTCAAGTTCTGATGGACTCAAGGGTGGAACTCTATAAATATGGATGTATCTATTTCTTTTCATCATCTATGAAATAGTATTCCAGCTTATGACAAATCCTAGGAGGTCGATGCCCTCGAAGTGATCAAGGAGGCCAATCTCCTCGAAGTGATCATCCCATTTCTTTCCTCTTCTTCTATGATAAAACCCTAGGGGTCTTATCATCTGGTATTAGAGCAGCGATCCTCGGCATTCCCATTGCAATTCCTCACATCACATCGCCGCCGTAGTTGTCATCAAGCCTTGCCTTCAAAATAGCAGCCGGTAGTAGCGCCCCATCCCACTCGAGTGAGAAAGGGCCATCGTCGCTGACCACCCCCACGCCAATCGCTGTTGTTTCCCAGCCAGCGGACCACCCTCTTGCTGCCCCTAGCCCTCGGCGACGCTGCTCCCAACCACGCCACCACCGTTGGCTCTCAGCCTCGGCAGGAGCCTTTCCTCCACACAGCGATCGAAACAGGGCAACCCCTCACGCCAATCACCGTTGTTTCCTTCTTCTCCACCGGCTTTGACAGCAGTCGTTGCAGCCTTAGCCCTCGACCGCTTGTGATCCCTTGGTGCCGCCAACGTCTCACCCCATGCAGCGCCAGAAACAGGGCAAATCCCCTATCGCCTCGTCACACCTTCTACTGTAACCGCCGATCACCATTGTTTCCTTCTTTGCTATCGGCATTGATAGTAGCCGCTGCAACCTCAGCCCTTGATCGCTCACGATCAAGGATTGAAATACCGTACCGTATCGGTGTTTCGAGCTTGGCTTGGTATGGTACGGTATCGTGTATCATTTTGACTCTTTGTTGTGCAACCGTTCAGAGCTTATAAAGTTTGTTTGTAAGTTGCATTGGCTATGAAGTGTTTTCTAAAATGATTGCTTGTGAATCCCGAGTGAGGCGTTTTCTCTAACCCGTTTTCTTTTTTTGTAGGTCCTAAGGGACCATGAGAGGTTTCGGGGAGGCTGACCTTTGCGGACGAACACGCATGGGTGCCGCACGATTTAGGCAAAACCAGCTAAGTCCGTGACAGATGGTATCAGAGCGGGACAAACACTCATAGAAACACTTGGCATGCAAACGTGGGGGACCTAGTTGGGCTACGTTGAGGGCAGTCAGCACACATGACTGTTTGAGGGAAAACGGGCATGGAGATGTAGGGAAAAAGGAGTCGCTCGGAGGAGCGGGCATCTG
Organism: Musa acuminata AAA Group; assembly: GCF_036884655.1. Taxonomy (NCBI): domain Eukaryota; kingdom Viridiplantae; phylum Streptophyta; class Magnoliopsida; order Zingiberales; family Musaceae; genus Musa; species Musa acuminata. Next base: position 19,215,059 of record NC_088334.1, on the reverse strand, counting down.
AGATTGGCATTCAGAGGAATGGCCAACCCTTCGCGCAAGAGGCACCACGAGAACAAGCAAGCTTGGAAGAATGCGTAGCGCACAAAGGTTGGGATGACTGAGTTCGAGCTACGGCTCGACATTGACAACTATACTTAATGGTGCTCAAGGCAAGCAAGGCGCTTGGTAAAGGATGAGACAATACAAGGTGGAATGAGTTGCTTAGCGACCGAAAGAGTTGTGCAAAGCTAACAGAGGTAAGGGAAATTGCTAACTCGAAGAATTCGGTACTCATGCAAGGGCTTGTATGCGGACGATGGAATGTTCGCGGTCATCCCAAGGCGACCGAAACTCGGCGCCATGGAGCATTGAAACTTTCTCTTCGGCATGAGAAGGATACATCCGTAGGAGGTTGAAGTGTGCAGCGAGTTTAGCATGTTGCTAGGCCTTGAGTGGTGTAGCGGGGGCTGTATTAACGTGGAGTCGCAATCTAGCAAGTGCGTTTGCAGGAGGCAGAACAATGCACAGTTTGTTCAGCAAGTCGAAGTAGTCCAAGGGGATGGTGGTCTCCGAAGTGGCGGGTCTTCCGTGCGTGTATCGAATTTTGTATCGGATGAAAGTCTTGGTCATCAGCATATGGGGGCTGTGTACTACTGAGGGAAAAGTTCGAATGCAAGTACCAGTGAGTCCCATGGGAGAGACTTGATCATGCAGAGGTATGATCAAAGCAGCTAGAGAGTTGGACTACTCCAGAGCCCATATTTGCTTAAGGGAGCCTGACAAGTCAGATGACAAGATCAAGTAAGCGAACGTTGCTACCAAGGAAGCTAAGGAGAACAGAATCGGTGTAAACCCTACAACATGATGGCAGAGGCCATGCATGGGAGTTGCAGTCTATCTTTCCATCGACCAAAGGGGAACTGTTTGGAGAACACAAAGGTGTTGAAGCAGGAGGTCGAAAAGGGTGGGGAAGCGACGACGAGTCCAAAGAGACTTAGCTACCCAAAATCAAGCATCGGTTAGAATGGAGGTGAACTCGGAGGAGTGTCACAGAGGCAGATCTACCGATCGTGAAGAAAGGGATGCAGATGTGAGGTGACAGATAGTAGGGCCATGGGCATGACAGCGTCAAGGTACCGCAGAGGCGGGACTTCCGTGAAGTCATCGATCCCTTGATCTCATGGAGGGAGAGCGCTTAGTCGTAAAAGAGGTCGAGGAGGTGGAGCATGCAGAGGCAAACTCTAAGTACCGAGACAAGGCTGAAGGGCAGAAGCCAAGGAACTTCGTAAGACCGGTGTCAACTAGCTTCTCATCAAGATAGCTGAAAGTGAAGGACTTCGGGTCGTGCAAGAGTGCACGACTAAGGAACGAACGTGGTGTTGTACCTTTGCTACTCAGGGAAGTAGACGACAGGGTTGATGGAGAAGACGGTACAATCCTAGAGGTGACCAAAACTACAAGAGACTTGCTCCAAGTTGGGGTGAAAATTTTTTGCATTCCAAAAGTTCGATGGCATTGAGAAGGTGAATTATAGTAACTAACTCAATGCAAGGAGTGCAAACACTTCGAGTACTTTAGAAGTGTGAGCAAAGAGCATGCGAAGGTCAGTAACCAGCTCGATGCATGGAGTACAACCCTCGAGGAGGCGGGTGAAGTCAAGTAACCTTTGCCTTCTCAACTCTTAAGAGAATGGGTGAAACCGAGTACCCTAATTCTCTTATCTATCCAGCAGAGGAGCTTTGTATAGGTTCAAAGACTCTTCGAAGATAATGTAAGACAATAGTTGTCAAATCCTCACCAATGGTGATCAGTGCTACTGAGAGTAGATTATCTGTTTTATTTCTCAATAGAATGCTAATCGAAAGCGGAAGTGATGCGAATCTACTTGGAAGTGACAACTAAGTGAAAGAAGAGTCGATGGACAAATTTTATGGAGGAAGGACCCAAAATTTCAAAAGTTTATGAGGCGATGCTCGTTAAAGCTCCAATAAGCATCCACCCAGTTCAAGCAGTATGAGGCATTTGAGAGACTAGCACATAGTAAGGATGGTATTTTCCTTCATCTGAAGGATCCGCAGGAACCAACAGGGATCAACACAACTTAGCCAACCCCACACTAGAGTCAGTCATTGTCGAGTTGAAGCAGCATGACGGATCAAAAGTTCGATTACTCAACAACAGTAGGGGAGAGCAGTTGGGAGCCAAGAGGCGCATTGCAGTTAGAGCAGAAGATTGAAGACTCAGCAAAGGCGAGGAGTTGTAGTGTCGGCAAAGGCTTCTACGAGGACGTCGAAGGAATAAGTAGGGGAGAATGTCACAGACAAAATTCTAAATAGGATGTTTGTTGTAATGCTTATGTATGTCCGTGTCCTTTGGTTTGTTCATGCTTTGCACAGCATATAGAGGGACGGTCGAAGGCTTAATAGCCTCATTTTAGTTGGGTTTGGTGGCCGTTTTAGGCTTGTAAATAAAGGTTGTGTCATGTGGATACTTGTGAGAGATATTCAGTCTGTAGTGGACCATTTTGACCCTTTGTTGTGCAACCGTTCAGATCTTGTAAAGTCTATTTGTAATTTGCATTGGCTATGAAGTATTTTCTGAAATGATTGCTTTTGAATCCCGAGTGAGGCACTTTCTCTTACCCGTTTTCTTTTTTTGTAGGTCCTAAGGGACCATGAGAGGTTTTGGGGAGGCTAACATTTGCGGACGGACACGCAAGGGTGCCGCACGACTTAGGAAAAACCGGCTAAGTTCGTGACAGCGTGGTGGATTGGGGTCCTCGATCCTATACATCTATATATCAATATGATATGTTTGTTGGATCCAATCATGAAATTGATCCCATAACATAGTGGATTGGTACACCGTATGCCATTGATGCATCAATGTGGTGATAATCATATGCTGATCGTGATGAATCACATTTGTCCAAGGTAGCTCCTAAGGCATATTTTGGTGAATGTCAGAGCTTCTACTTTCATTACTGATCTGCTACTCTGTATCATACTGTTGCTCAGAGAAGGATGACCAACTATCACTGTATTGCTGTTGCTCGTATAATTCTCAAAAATACGACGACTGTGAATATGATGAGCTTCTTTCTGTGTCTACATCATGTAGGCTCTGTCATATCTGCTCAAATTCATCCATTGCCTTCTCCTTACCCTTCTCCTTCCCCTTCTGTGCATAAACTTGACAAGTACCTTGTCGAGTTCCATGATCTAAATCTTGGGTGGCATGTGTAAAATATTGCTCCTCGGTCCATGCACCACCCTCAAGTTATGTAGACGAGACCAACGACTGCAAGATATCATCGCCATCATCCATCGAGGTATTACTGTCCGTATTGCTATCATGTCTCTGGATCGAGCGAGTTGCTGAATGTGATTGTGAAGGTGTCTCGTCGCCCGACTCGATTCTTTCCAACGATGTGACTGATGCTATTGCCTTCCCCTTTGCCTTTGCATGCTAGGCGGACGACTATGATCGTTAGGTGTTTGTAGTTCCTTGAGCAGTTTGACTCGATGTTGTTTGACTCCTGCCACGTTGTGATCGAGGGGGATTTTCCACTTGTTGGGGTTGTGCTTCTTCTTCTTCTATTGCCAAGGTGATAAAACATGAAGGACGCTGAGGATCTCCCGCCTTATTAAATAGAGGATCCTCTTGGTTCTCTACTGCTTCAACCCAATCTAACATCGGCTCTGAATCTTCGTTGTTGAATTGGAGGTCGATGAGATCAATATCTTGTTCCTCTGGCTCTTTAATCCAGCTCAGCACATCACAATCTTAGCCGCATGTTATAATGGACATATACCAATTTCTCTAACCATCTGTAGGAGAGTTTGTTGCGGACCTTCGTGTGAATCAATGCAAACGTTGACCAATTACGTTCGCAACCACTAGATGTTGTCGTCTGTGAAAGTCCACAAACGATAACCTTCCTTAAATGTGTTGCATGCCCTCTAAATTATAGCCACCATTCGACTGCAAAAAGATATAAATAAGATTTTATTAGCATAACAAATAATTAACATTAAATATAATTGATAATCAATATGTGTAATTTTTCCTTACTAGGATCCATAGTGTAACGACACGATATAGCTACAACGTCGGAGAATGAACCAATTGTTTCTCGAAATAATCGACCCTCCATAAGAGCATCGGCTGCATCGGTAGTGTTTGGCAAGAGTTGATATATAACATTTCGTAGTGTTGTTAGTAAATCATTTCGCGTTCCGAAAGCATACTGATATTGAATTGCCGGATTTAGATAATACGCTACAAGACATAATTTTGTTAGTATGATTTTTTATTGTCTAAAAAATAATAAATTAAATTATTCTGTATATGAATTTACCTGTATTATGGATATCTTGATCCATATAAACTTCAGTCCGACAATAAATGATCCGTACGTATTGGTCTGCCTTAAAATCATCTTTGAATGCTTTCCTGATCTCCTTTCTTGCTGAAATCATCATATATTTAAGATACGACATCTATGGACGCTTGTCCATATCGATCTTACGGAGAACAATATAACGTGGTTCCACACCTTTTATGATTTCTATCGTGGACTCCCAAAATCTAGAGGAAAGAATGAACTTTTTTATCTTTTTTCCATCGCTCAATCTCGAATATCTGGAATTAGACCACTCTTGTGAGGTGACCATTACCTTCAAGCCATGTCTTTTTTGCTGTAATGACTTTAATGCAATAAAATTGGTAGTAAATCGAGTAATTCCAGGTCGGAGTATCTCACCGTTTGCATACTTTTGCATTAAAGCGTGGACCTAATGATGATTATATATAAACTTTGTAATTGATTGTGCTCGAGCTATACAATTCTTGACCGTGTCTAGCTCACCAATATCCTTCAATATTAGATCTATGCAATGAGCTGCACATGAAGTCCAAAGCAAAGTTTTTCTTTTTTCTATCAATTGCAAATCGGCCTTTTTGAAATTCGCTCCATCGTCGATTATTATTTGGACAACATATCGTTGTCTGATATCCTCTACTATAGTGTCCATCAAGCTCTCAATGTTGTTTGCATCTTGGTTCTTTTCAGAAGCATTAACTGACTTATGAAACACCACTCTTCTGTTGCAATAAACAAGAAAGTTGATGATACTCATTCTTGTTGGTCCTGTCTAACTGTCACACATCAGTATCACTCCATATTCATCTCATTGTCTCTTGAAAGATTTGATCCAATCCTTTAGTTCTACCACTTCCTCATCTAAGTACACGTCGTAAATCTCCCTCGGTGTTAGAGATTGGATCCCCGTGCCAGACTTTTGAATAAAAGAGACCATGCTCTGATAATATGGACCTTGGGCTGTGTTGGCTGAAATCCTGTGGAAGTTGAACCATTTTGAAATTGCCTTCCCAATATCCCGCTTCTTTTCTTTTATGTATGCATCGTCAATTCGTGTTTGTTTCGCTGTTTGTGGGGGATAGGCTTGCAGATCAATATCGACAATATCTAGTGTGGACCTCCTACCAAGACCTCTCATAAAACCATGGAGTCCACCATACCTCATGCTACTAGTGCGGCCTAACTAAGGAGCAGTTGGTTGCTTCATGCCGGTCGATCTCTGGATTCCACTACCACTGCCATGCTCCAATTGTGAATCAGGTCGTCGATGCCTCATTGCTTCGTTGACCGTATACTGATGCTCCAATGATACACGAATCCCAATTGTGAGATCCGGGTCGACTTGATCGCCGCAACCCTCATACTGATCATAAACTGGTTCCTGTGTAGCCCTATAATATTCTTCCTCAAATCTTGCCTTCTTTTTTATTGTATCTTCCTTTGCTTGTTGTAGCTTGCTTTGAAATAATTTACGGATCTTCGTCGGAACCTTCTTACATTTTGTAACATCAGGATATCCGTCTGTCAAATGCATTTTCACTCGAGTTATTCCTCCATCCTTGCTAATGTAGTCACAATAAATACATTGCCAATGATGACGGTTCTCATCTATCTTGCGTGCATGAACCCATGCATCCTCATATGACTGTTCCTTTGGTGTCATGATCTTACCAAATTTAAATCAAATAAGCTATAAAGTATAAACATATTGAATTGATCAAATATCGATAAAAAATCACTAATCGCAGCATTAAATAATTTTATTAAAACATAACTAATTCTATTTTATTATCATAAATATGTTACATACATAAAAGAAGTATTAAATACATAATTTTGATCCAATATGCGTCAAATTATGATAAAATCATCATTAGATACACTAATAACCTAATTAACATAGTTAATTATCCACTAATTACTTCTCTTTCAACACTACAAATATGTCAAACACCCTAATAGGTATTAAAGACATTAAATTGATTTAAAATAGTTTAAATTTTGATTAAATCATCATTAAAATAACTAATCGTAGCATTAAATAACTTTAATAAAATCTAATTAAACCTATTTTACCATCATAAATATGTCAAACACATAAAAGAAATATTAAATATATAATTTTGATCCAATATAGTTCAAATTACGATGAAATCATCATTAGATATACTAATTACATGATTAACATAGTTAATTATCCACTAATTACTTCTCTTTCAATACTATAAACATGACAAACACCTTAATTGATATTAAACACATTAAATTGACATAAAATCGATCAAATTTCAATTAAATCATCATTAAAATGATTAATCGCAGCATTCAATAACTTTAATAAAACCTAATTAAACTTATTTTACTATCATAAATATCTTTCAATATTTAATATGCACGAAATATAAATATTTGACCTATTAAGTGTCTAATTTTGATTTAATCAATATTAAATATACTAATCATAATATTAAAGATCTTAATTACTCTCTAATTAAAGAAAGATAATGCATACCTCTTGATTAGAAAGTTCTTCCTCTTAATCTTCCCAAATTAGTCTCGATTCAATTCATAAATCGTTATTTTGCAGAGTTTAGGAGAGCACAAATATGAGAAAAAAAGAGTTTGAGATAGTTTAAGAAAGTATAAAAATGAAATAGAGTGAAATATGGGAGAAGAAGGGTTTAAAAACCTATGAGAAATGACTCTAACGATCAATTTGACTGTTGGAGCACTGTTACTGAGCAGAATTGACCGTTGGAGCATTGTTACCGAGCGATAATGGTCGATTTCAATCGTTACCGAGCTTACACTGTCACGAAGTGGAGACCCTACTTACTTGATCAACGGGTTGGGATGCACTGTAGATATCCTATGACTGAAGTGCTGAAAGAGAAGCTCCCAGAGTTTGATGCTACTCAGCCTTGAGGACAACGCTGATTTGAAGAGGGAGGAATTGTTAAGATCCCTCTTATTTTCTAAGTTTTTCTAGTCTAGTAAGAGTCGGATAGGGGCTTATTTGAGATTTATTTATTTTATTAGGAGTCCAAGTCCTGATGGACTCAGGGGTGGAACTCTATAAATATGGATGTATCTTTTTCTTTCATCATCTATGAAATAGTATTCCAGCTTTTGAAGTGATCAAGGAGGCCGATCCCCTCGAAGTTATCATATTCTTTCTTTCCTCTTCTTCTATGATAAAACCCTAGGGGTCTTTTTATCAGACGATGAGGAGGAGATGGAGGGGAAGTACCGACCTAGCAATAGGCAGCAGCAGGCGTGTGGCATGGGCAACGCCCAGTGCTGCCATGCTCTTGAATGGCTGTGAAATGCATTGATATGGATCTTACAGAAAAAAATAAACTGATCCGGACCATCCAAAAAGGGTGGTAGGTGTCGGTCATTGCGGATCGGTCCAGGCGAAATCTTAATCCTTGGTTCTATAAGTTAACATGAAGTTCAAGATTAACTTCATGTTTTTCATGCCCATCTGAAGTTCAAGATTAACTTCATTTTTTTCATGCCCATCTGAAGTTCAAGATTAACTTCTATCTTTCAATCAAATATAAATTGTTGGTTAAAAGTTATAGTTTCTTAGCAGAAATGGATTGATAATTGGTGGATGTGAAATCTCTATCTCATGTCAAATTCCCATCCCAGGGGTATCCAGTATCGCTATGACATGCAGCTTTTTATTTGTGAGTTCTAGAAAGAATGTGGCTCCCATTTTGGACCTACAAGTCTGTGATATTATTGTTTATGAGAGTTAATCTCATTTTTATTATGCGTGATGGCAGTTAACTATAGCTGGTTCATCATAGCAGTTATTGTTGCCATGTGTCAGGACTCTGTGAGGTTAATAGATGAAAAGTAACGTTCATGCATGAAGGCATACATTTTAAAATGTTAATTTGCAACAGAAAGCATGTTCTACGTAAAATTATTGGATTTACTCATAAACTACAAGACTGTAGACCAGTAGGTAAACGGGGATGCTAGTACAGTGAAGATTGTTAAATAACAAATGACATACTATTCTATAAATGTCTCGAAGATAATTACAAGACTAAATATCTAAACTATGAGTTGCCTTTGTAGACAAATAACAAAATTCACTCATTGCCAACTATGCCAAACAGATTGTGTGCTTTATTAGTGCCTTGATTGCTTCAGCTACAATCTTGGCAATAATGCATGTGCATGGACATAATAGTAATGAATTGTCGTATAAAATGGTTTTGAAAGCACATGCATGTCACATTATAAATTGAAAATCACCGAGTACAGTGTGCATCAATTGCACTATGACTATTTTCTAGTACAGTACAGTGTTCTCCAAGTTGGTGACTATTTTATGTTTCTTCCCACCCACACATTATGTCGAAGTGATCCTTATTTATTCTTCTTTCTTGCAGAACATCCTTGGCTTCAAGATGCTAAAAAAGCTCCAAATGTACCTCTAGGGGATGTGGTTAAGTCGAGGCTCAAACAATTTTCAAGGATGAATCGTTTCAAGAGGAGAGCTTTAAGGGTTTGTTGATATTTTCTTAAATTATGTCATCAGATGTTTGAAAACCATGTTATGAGTCTCAGCTCTCCAAATCTTCTTCTAATTTTGATGGAATATTTTCTTGCAAAACTAGGTTATCGCTGATCATTTATCCACTGAAGAAGTTGAAGATATAAAAGAGCTTTTTAAGATGATGGATGTTGACAATGATGGTATTGTTTCATATGAGGAACTCAAAACTGGGCTTGCAAAATCCAGTTCCCATCTTGTGGAGTCTGAAGTGCAGATGCTAATTGAAGCTGTAAGTGTATTCAATTCCTATATGTTTGTTCCTAAAATGCTTTTTACCCTAGGCACGACAACAAAAATAATGGTCGCCTGCCATGTATCAGATGCATTCAGCTTGACAACAGTGTGCTCCATTTAGTACTTGTCCCAAATCCAATTATATTTGATGCTTTGACTTAGAAAGTTCAAACTTATAATTGTAGTCTATCTTTTTACACTGGATTTCAGGCCTAGGTTTGCTGTGCAGTCCACTAGTTTGCAACTGAAGGATAAAGAGGTCACTAGTGAATAAATGTTTCATTTATTTTGAGTTCTAACTACATGGATTACCTAAATTCATAGATACAATATTCTTGGAGTTCTAAGCTCTTAACAATTCTTCAAAGCAAAGAAAATGTACATCTTAGCTTTTGACCTGAGACATTCAAGCTTCTCGGCATCTTATCAGTCAAGTCTGTAGTGTGACAGATCAAATAGGAACAGTTTTATCTTCCCTTCTTGATCTGTTGGAAGATATTGTACTATATATCACAGATTGTTTAATTACTTGCTATGAACCTGACATGCAACTATATCTATCAACTTGAGGCCAAACTGATCTGAATTCTTAAACTTTACGTTGAAAATGAGATCTATTAAATCAGGTTGAACTGGGCCAGGTCAAGTCAAACAGAAACAAAATTAAAGAAGTTTCTGTGAAATGAGGTTTGACAACCTAAAAATGAAATTTGTATCATTGGATTTACATAAGAAGTGTTTGAGAAACATCATAAGTCAAAAGTTATATCAGTCGGTTTTGTTTTTGAATTTTGGGTTCCATTGAGCTATATTCATTAAATTCTCTTTTTTCCCCTCAAAAGTAAAGGATAAAAGAATGTTTAACATTGCAATAAGCTACTAATTTCTATTTTATGCTAAAACTCATAAAATTTAGTCAATCTATTTTGTTGCTATCACCTTGCAAGGTCATGCAGCAAACGAGATCCATGGAAACATTGGTTGTGGTCATTCTCCTTTGTCTCTTAACTAGTCACTGGAAAACCAACATCATTGAAAGACAAAATTGAAGAGAACAATGCCAATGATGTCACAGCCATGAATTACATATATTGAATAATAAAATCCTAGACAGAGAGAATGGTTATATGGATTTGATTATTGTGGTATACTGACCATATCTTTTGAACTATAGGTCATGACATTGAAATCGGAATTGGAATCGACCAATGGTGAAAACTTGATATCAACAGGATCAGATTGGCAAGACCAGACTCAGTTGAAAATTAATTTAATCAGTCCAACTGAGTCTAATGGCATTTTAGGACACACCGTAGCTGCCAGTGCCTATATTGATTAGGTCCAAATTGGTTGCACTATATATATACTTCAGTATCAGTTCCCCTGCCCATTAGTAGCTTTGTTGTGCAATATTGTGGTGCCATTGTTCAAAAGAGCAGCAGCTGCAGTATGTAGGCAGTCAAGGCACTGTATAGTATATATGTAGTAAACAGTAAAATATCAAAAAATAACAACAAAGATATATGTGATTTAAATGTGGAACAATATAAAGTGACGCACTACAGAATCCATGTAAAAGTGTTGTAATTAAGAACTTCATTGACCATGTTAAATACTATCAATATAGTATACCAGAATAAACGATGATACCTAGGAAGATATGTAAACCTCAGATGGTAGCTATAACTTATTCATCTATATGTGAACCACATATCCAGTTCATTGTTATAGGTGGCTGCATATATGTGTCTATGCCGCTGTTTGTACAGATTTAATAAGCAGCCACATAAACATATGGCCACATGTGATGAGAGTGCATCTTGAGGCTGCACATGCTCTATGAATTTGGTTTTGTGATGTGGCCATATCACTGGCCACATATGCATATGTGGCCTCGTAGACCACATTTTAGAACACTTACTTGCCATATTGAAGTACATTGATGCTTCAGCTAATTTCTTATACTGCATGTCTATGCCGCTGTTTGTACAGATTTAATAAGCAGCCACATAAACATATGGCCACATATGTGATGAGAGTGCATCTTGAGGCTGCACATGCTCTATGAATTTGGTTTTGTGATGTGGCCATATCACTGGCCACATGCATATGTGGCCTCGTAGACCACATTTTAGAACACTTACTTGCCATATTGAAGTACATTGATGCTTCAGCTAATTTCTTATACTGCATATGTGGCCTCGTAGACCACATTTTAGAACACTTACTTGCCATATTGAAGTACATTGACGCTTCAACTAATTTCTTAAACTTGTTTCGTTCCAAGTGGATTAGACCCAAACAGACCCTGATTGAGTCTAGACCAGGTTGACAAGTGCTGGACTTGGTCAGCCATATTATGGCCGTTTTAAGTTCTATTTGGGCCCTTTTTAGCCTCATTTTGTTATGTTTTGAGCCAGTTTAGGGCCTCTTTGAGCCCGATGTTGGTCTATTTTGAGCAACCAGCAATATTTGCAGCAAGGCCAGCTAATTTACTTGCTATTTTGACTTGAAGTTGATACGGACTGCAGTCAACAGAATTGTCAAGGCTCTGGACTGTCAAAGGTGCCTCTTATACCAATTAGGGGAGGTTCAAAGCCTAGTTGCAACAAGACTAGCAGTTTACAACAAGTTGGAGGGCAACCAAAGGTTTGCTTAAATCCGAGGGTTTACTGACATGTTACGCCCACATCGTACTTGTGCAGTCTGGTTAGCTTATTTTATTTAAACTAGCTAAAGAACTCTTCATGTTCGGGTCATATATCTTGCTTGAGCAAATGAAGGTCCTGAGCTCATTGTAACTCCGTGAACATGCTTGACAATTTTGCAAAGGATGTAGGCACCATGTACTGCAATGTTATTGATTGCTTCCGTTTGACAATGCTGCTTGCTCAGAAGAGGAAGACTGCATAATCTGATTGATCGAGTTTGACCAAACAGGTGGATGCCACTGGTAAAGGAACCCTAGACTATGGAGAGTTTGTTGCGGTATCTATTCATTTACAAAGGATGGCTAATGACGAGCATCTCAGAAGAGCCTTCTCATATTTTGATAAGGATGAGAATGGGTATATCGAGCCAGAGGAGCTTCAGGAGGCATTGGCGGAAGATGGAGCTGCTGACAGCATTGATGTGGCGAATGATATTTTACAAGAAGTTGACACTGACAAGGTGACCGATATATGTTATCGTTGGAGGCCAAATTACATTCAACCATTGACATGTATAATCTTTTTGTATTTTGCAGGACGGACGAATTAGCTATGATGAATTCGTGGCAATGATGAAAACTGGAACAGACTGGAGAAAGGCTTCACGCCACTACTCGAGAGGGAGGTTCAATAGTCTGAGCATCAGACTAATGAAGGACGGGTCTCTAAACTTGGGCAATGAGTAAATTACGTTTCCGAGGTCTTATCCATTTGTTGAGAATTGGTCCCTTCCTTTTCGGCGGAAGTCCTCTAGTTAGGTCAACCAACCACTCTTGATTGGCTTACCATGTAATTAGTTCTTTGACCCTCGTGATGGGTACCCGACTCTTGCATTGGATTTGATGTGTTGTACAATAGTGCATATGTTGTAATCTTAAATTGCACTTTTTATTTGAGCATGATGACTGTTGCTTTGAACGATGGATTAAATGGGCTTGTGAGAGTATATTCTGATGAAATCCTCCTGAGAGCAACGTTGATTGATGCAACAACTAAAAAGTAAGTAGTTCCCGCTGGGAGCACATTGTAGTAGTTAGTACACCTGTAAGTTGCCTGCTCTCTCATTGTTGCAGGCGCTACATCAACGGGAACGCCATATTGACGCTACATTAACTAAAGGACTCCAAGGGTAGGCCATGCCATCGTCACGGAATATAGCAATCTTTATAAATGAAATTATGACGTTTCTGCTGTGACTGATTATTATTATTATTATTATTATTATTATTATTATTATTATTATTAATTTATTGTGAAAATGCTCTAACATAATAAACTATTCCCAAAAGGGCAAATCCATGGTTGTGAGGTTTCCCTTGAAAGAGGGGTCGGGTCGGGTCGGGTCGGGTGCTTGTACCATTGACCGTGTTTCCCTTGAAAGAGGGGTCGGGTCGGGTCGGGTGCTTGTACCATTGACCGTGTTTCCCTTGAAATCGAAGTTGGAGTTTCAATCTTTGATCTTATTTATTAAGAAGCCGAATCGACTCTCAGTTCTCATGCCCAACCAGCGGTTCCATTGTCGACAGCGTTCTCGGCTTGATCTTTGTTGTCGGTTCAGAAAACGGAGGCGTTCTCTGCTTTCCCGATTAGCAGTGCTTGGCCATTGCCCTTAGCGAGTAGACGGTCTCGCTCGCTTGATAGATGCTTTTTCTTTTTTGTTTTGCTTATGCTAACTACTTTCGTCCAAGTAGAAGACAACAAGAGAGAGTTTTAAAAGTGTAGGGAACAAGCAGTATCTTATTATTATTATGTCCATTCATTCTTAAAGCAAAAGGGAACAAGCATCTAACAGCGTATCTTACTTAGCATGTCCTTTCATTCTTAAAGCAAAAGGGAACAAGCAGTATCTTATTATTATGTCCATGTCCATTCTTAAAGCAAGCAAAAGGGGGATTGTGCATAAGTGTGGGAGTTCGTTGCTTGTTGGGTTTACAGCTCACTTTCATTTTCGGCTTTAACGTTAAAAGAAAGGAAAGACCTCTCGGCTCTAAATGCATTATTAGCACTTGGGCGAAGTAGTAGTATTAACTTAAAAAAGAATTGATCGAGCGTAACACCTAAAATAAAAAGGAATTGATTGAGGCAGATGGATCCTGTACTAAATTCTACAATATTCTTTTTTTTTTTTTGTCCCCCCGTCATTTGTTCTTCCCATATGTGATTGATTTTCTTTCATCTGTAGTAGTGACTGTGAGCACCTTTATTTGATTCGTATTTAGGAAAAGAATCTTAATATATATATATACATATATATATATATACATATATATATATATATAATAATAATAATAATAATAATAATAATAATAATAAATATCAACTAGTTAAAAAAAAGAAAAACAAAGAATAAACTCTGCAAGATTTGGGGAGGGAGGATAAATATATGCAATCTTAATAAATAAAATTCAGCCAATTCATCTAGAAAATCTAAACGTAGTTCTGTTAAGGTAATTAAGGATTTCAATTAGACTAAACTTACCCTCACAAGTCATCTATATAAACTCTAGGGGATCCCCTCCTCTATATGTTCTTGGTTTTTATGTGTTAAAGTTTATTATTGCTGAGTTAATATTTTTAAATCGTTATAGTTTTGTATCATGATTTATGAATCACATACAATTTTTTTTTAAAGAGAAATTTTTCTTATCATAATATTAAATATCATACACTAATAATCCTCATGAAAGTCAAAAAAAAAATTTCAAAATTAAAATTATTAAATCATAATATTTATTGATATGAGCCACTCGATGCTCATGCAGTGCAGTGGATGAAGTATCTTTAATGACATGAACCACAGTTAGTATTGATAATTTGCAATAGAAGAAAGTAGGCATTATATTAAATTCCTTTAATCAAGAATTTGACTCCAACAGACATATATTTATTGATATCTATCTACATGTTATTGGGCATCTATCATGCCTTGAGATTATTCATGAAAGCTTTTAAGAATTATCTAAGCCTCTAACTCCAATCATATATATAGATTTTAGTTTACCACGTACGTACGAGAGAACATCTCTACATCTAACAGAAATTATCGTTTCGGATATTAGAACTGCGTTCTCTTCCTACACTTATAGCTATGTACGTACGTGAGCACTGTTCATCATAGAGATATTTGAGTTTGGAGTAGAAAAATACCTTCCTTACTCATGCAATCCACTTATTATTTCCACAAACCTCGTTTTGGTCTTTATTGAGAAAGACAGTTTATAATGAATACTCTTATTATTATCCCTGAACCAAAACGTGATGAATCTAACTTGAAGGATGATGATGATGATGATGATAATAATAAGGTGAACTTTAACAAGGGAAGGAAGACAGTAGGTGGTCTAAACAGCAACAGCAACGGCAACAGCAACAGCTTCTCTGGATTCTTCCAGAGCCTGCACAAAGATCAAACCAAACTTATCTCGTCAATTTCAGACCCGAGAAACACTAAAGTAGAATCTAACTGCACAAAGTAATTCCTGTTGGAACATTCCTCGTCCACAATCTAACTGCACTGCTTTCCATGTTTCTCACACTAAGCTGAGAAAGAAAGATCCAACTCGAGTTACAGAGACTTCCCAATCTCCATAAATTAAAATACATGGATTCAAAGGAAAGAGACAAAAACAATAATAATATTGTAGGTTCCAACAACCTTTGTTAATGTCACACAATATTACTACAAATAGTAAAAAAAAAAAGGAAAAGAAAAATATAACGGCTCAAACAGTCGCTTTAAATAAAAATAAATAAATAAATAAATCAATCAATTATCACGAGAAACATCTTAGGCTTTTCCATCTTCTTGGTTTTCTTGTAACAATCTCCAATGTAGACAGGTCCAGAAAATTATGTTCAATTTGGGTCCAGAAGAGTCATTATCCACAACATCTTACTCCTTTTTAGATCGATCAGCATGAGATCATTATTACACAACAATTCTCAAGAGCCCTTCTTCATCTTCATTAACCACACTTGTGTGTCTCTCTTAAAGAGGTCCTTTCTATCTATCATCACTAAATAAAATCAAGCACAAAGAAAGAATATCTTTGGGAAGGAAATATGCTGAGCTTTAATTGCAAGTTTTTGTCATAACTGATCTCCCATTATTGAGTTATCACACACCACTCTAGACCTCCAGTTTATTCACCCTCACCACATATTTTGGCTCCATAGTCCCCTTCTTTTCTTTCTACTCGTGATATTCTGATTTCCATGGTATCATCAACCAGCTTGCATTGATGTCACAGTAATCAGTAGCTAGGAATCTCATTGTCATACTGAGCTTTATTATACAAATGTATATATCATTATATGTTGTCATACTAGATATGGAATGTATCAGAAATAAATCAGGCATGGGCTATAATATTCCAACCAACCAACCATGTTTTTCGGTTTGAACTAGATAAGGTTAAAACTCAGATATAATGGTTGCAAATTTGGTATGCACATGGACGTGACCACCGCATAGAATAGAATATGATAAAGAGTTATCAACAAATAATTAAATCACCAACTTAAGCTGACAAAATTCTTAAATACAAAGATCTGAAAGCCAATTTGAGAAGAAAGGGAAGGATGAGAATAATAAAATTTGCAACACTATTTAGTTTGAAAACAGATTAAATGCTTCCTCCTCTTCAGCCAAATTAGGAAATACTAATGTTTCAAGTATATTTAGATTTTAGACACTGGGTATTGGTAGATCTCAACTCATCTCTGCATCTCAGTCTCAAATATCAAAAATCAGAATTTGTATGCCCAAAACGATTCTGCAACAGATACATATTCAGGAAAACTATATTTAGCTCCAATCAGATATGAAAACTTTTTCTGTTCCATTTACTCGATACCAAAATGAACCAGAACCAAAAATTATAATTATAAAAAAGAGATTTACAAATCCTACAAACCAGAAATTGACTTTGTTTCCTAAATATCTGACCTCGAGTACTGTTTAGTATATTATATTAAAATATAAGAACTTTCTGAGATAAACTTTTGCTATACTACGTCTCAGCAACTCCATATGTAATTCACCGATTATAAGATCAAAGAGAATAAAATTTTCTATGCTAATCTCCTTTCTTTTGATGGCTGCAATGTTTTTTTCGCTTGATTAATCTTTCATCATCACAATAATGCGATTCAATTCAATTTAATGTTCACCTTACCACAATCTGTATGTCGTCATGACAACGGCTGAGCAAACATAAGTTCCGAAAAGCCAATCGGCAACCCAACTACTACCTTAATTTTTCACTTCAGACTTCCCAATGGTCTAAGCATTATTATTTCAAAATTTCCTCCCTAATTTCAACTAATCATGTTGTTTATCAATAAATTCACATCCATATTCGATAACTTTGCGTTTGACTCATCCTTGTGGCATATAAAATCTTTCATTGCATCAAGTACTAACCTGCTTATTATGTTCTCAGCAACCCTTTTATATCCGTTTGCATTGTGAACCTGCGGAATTTCATTACCAATGAATAAAGATTTTGTATATCAATTATCAAGATAATCCATTTGATGTCATTGTCGAATGAGAATAAACTTAATTCTCCCTTTGTCTTTGACAAGATTATTTTCTCATTCTCAATGCAACATATGTGATAGTTTACATCACAGAAGCAAGTCATTACTTTTGAAGATATTGTTGCTACTCTGAAAAGTAGTAGATTTTGTTTGATAAAAAAAGTGTTCATGTGAGTTTTACTTTTTCAGTCCGAGACGGCAAGGCCGAACCCGGACCTGTCCTGTTGGTCCTGGTAGATCCATATGTCGTGTGATATGAACACCAAGGGCACATGATTAGACCAAAGTGGTTCTTTCTAAAATCAAAGCTTCAAAAAAGCAGATGCCACCAACAAAGAGAAGAATTTTGAAGGAAAAAAAAGGGAACAAACAGGGATGATCCAATGTTCGACCCATTAGATCAAGCCTCACAACCATGCAGGTAATCCAAGATGCAAGCTAAATTTTGCAAAAGCTTTACCAGTAATCCCAATGATTGTTTATTGTTTTTTGTGTGGTAGGTTCAGGTGTTTTCCTTCTCTTTCTTATAAAGATAAAACACAAGGAAAAGCAAGAATATGTTCTATTGAAAATATGTTATCTACAAACCAGATGTATTCTAGTCCAATAAAATAGACTACATCATAATCACATAAATGAAATAGGAAGGGACATAATTATCCTCACTTTCACCGACAAAATAGAGTATTTTAAAAATAAGGACCCTCTCCAAGAGACCAAGCTACACAAATACATGTAATATCTGAGTAACTCCTGGTTTCCAAACTTCACTAGTATCATAGAGTAAGAAATGTATTCTGTCCTCCACATTATAAAAGGACTACATAAAATTTTAATATCTGATGATCCTTTAATATCAATGTGCTTCTTGCTAGTTGCAAAATTGTATCTACCCCTTTCCATTCTCAATCCCATTCTGGATGAGAAGCTCATTAAGCTCCTCAGTCCTCACTATTTAGGCTCCATATTGAAGTTTAGAAGCTAAAGAAAAAAAATTGATAGTCCCAGTTACAAATCGCAGATCAGGAGAAAATAGACCATCATCATCTTCTAAAATGAATAGGTTAAAGCAACCAAGACCTTACTTTGCTGGCTACAAACTAGAAAGAGAGTATCGTGGATTATGTTTAGGCACTTGTAGAAAAAGAAAAATAGATACCAAAGTGATTTACCGAATGATGACGATGGACAGTAACAGTTAAGAGAAACTAAAATTTGATGGCGTTAGTAGTTAGCTTATTTGATGAAGATTGTATCAGATCACCTCAAGATCGTGGGATGCCCTCACCACTTATAAATTGCAAAAGCACAAAAAAAAAACAAGTACTAAATTTTAGCCACAAAAAAATAAATAAATAAAAAATCGTGCAAAAAGATATAATTCAAAGCAGTGCAATTTTGGTGTGATTTTAGGTCATAAGTCTTGATAAGATCCAACTGGGGTGTCAAGCATACCACTAATTGTTATTATCAGAGCACGGACCTCAGTCATACCTTCAAACGAACAATTAACAGAATGTTTTAAAGAAGGAAATCGATAGTCATGGAACCCTAAAACCCCAATCATCGAGGTAAGAGTTAACAGATTACTGCAGAAACGTTCAACAGCTACAAAAATGATAAAACGGTTCTCAAGGTACAATTCCTTCAAACGATAAGATCAAAGCAGCAGCACCAAACAAAAGCACCCATAAAAGCTTAATAATAATAATAATATTATTATTATTAATATTAATAAACGATGATTCTGGAAAAAAGAGGACGAGATCAAGCGACCTTGACCAACAGCCACACCGGCGCGAGCCAACGGATCGGGAGGCGGCGGATCAAGAACCGCCGGCTCGGTTGCGGTAGAGCTTCCCGAAGACGTGGAGGGCGGTGACGAAGCCGATGAAGCAGAGGCTCATCACGAGCACCACCGTGGGCGTCATCTTAATCCCGGGAGCGTCGTCGGTGTAGAACCGAAGCATGTTGCTCCCGCCGGCGCCGCCACCAGCGAAGCCGCCGCCCCCGCCCCCGCCCCCGGCCCCGCCCAGCCGCCGGCGCCTCATCCCCGCCGCAGCAGCCGGCGTCCCCCGCGGTCCCAGCCCGGTCGGCCGCGCTCCGCCCCCCGCCGATGTTGTCGTCTGCGACTGCGCGCTCCCTCTCGCCATCCCCGGTCGTCGATTCAACAGGCTAAAAATTAAGACCGAAAAAATATTCAGAGAATTCTGCACATATATATATATATATATATATATATGCTGAGAGCAATACTTTTCGAAAAGTCAATTATCTACCACATTCTATACCCGGACATCTATTGGGAATCATCGTCGAAATTCTGTCGGGACCCAGCTACTGAACGCTCGTTCATTTATGGCGTCCATGAGGGAGGAATGGATGTGATCAGAAAGTGTTGAGATGATCTGTCGGAACAGGATTAGGTCTGGGGGCGGGGAGAGGTCGCGGTGCACTGACTCAGTGAATGGTGGTTTGGAAGAGCGTTGGATCGACCGTGTCAAGAGAGGAGACGTGGAAGAACATTAATGGCGGATCCAATTAATAGTGTGAAAGTAAAATGGGATCAGGAGGTGCATCGGAACGGGGAATTCACTGCGTTCCAACGACCTCGTCTGGTAAGCTCATAAAGGCTAAATCGTTCGGAAACCAAAATCCAGACTTCAAATTATTATGTTGTTTGTCATGAATCATTGCAATAAAGCATACAAGGGGGGGATAAAGAAAGACAATGTAATTTCGGAATTTGACTTGTTTGCTGATGATCAAAAGTTACAACACCTAAAACTCGGGCTACCACAAACTCACGTAACTCCAAAGGCACTACTACTACGTTAACGGAGCAAACAATTCCTTGTGATTGACCGTTTCCCTGTATTAACCAACGTGACTGTTAAACTAACATGATACTTTTTTTTCATTAATCATAATATTGATGGAAATACTTGTATTTTGCTCCTTATCCTCCCTACCCTCTTCTTTTCATTTTTCTTTTCCTTTCAATTTGATATTATATATATATATATATATATTAGGATAAATTTTCGAAAAACGATTTTAATTTTAAGAAATTTTTACAGAGCATCATCCCGTTTCTAAAACTTTTCATAGAGTCTTAATTTTTTAAAATGACAAAAGTAACCTCTAATAATTTTTTTTTTATCTTTTCTCATTAAAAACTATCTTTCTCTCTTCATCTTTTTTATGAATAACCCAGATAATTAAATCAATTCAACTAATCAAAATTAATTACATTAAATAATTTACTAATATATACAAATTAATTTTATTAAAATATAAAAAATATATATCTAAAAATATATTAAATAATAAAAATAGAAAAATAATTTAAAAATAATTTTATCAACTATGAAGTAAAGAATAACATAATAAAATATTTATATATTTTAAAAATAAAATTTTCAAAAAGTTAAATAATTTATATATAATTTTGACTCTTAAAGAGTTAAATTATCTAAAAAAGAAAATTATTATTTAAATTTTCAAAAGGAGAAATGTTATATATTTTCCATCTAAGACCAATTCAAATATTTTAAATCTAATAAATTTATTATTTAAATATCTAAAAAGAGAAATTTTGGCTAAATTTTATTTAAAAATTATTATTTATATTGCCATAAAAAGAAAAAATAAATAAATTGATCCAAGGACTAGTCAGAATCCTATGAAATTTTCATGACACTTTTCAATAACACCTAAATAGACATATATGTCACTTTTTTTTATTTTAGAAATTTTTTTATATTTTTCTGGGTTATTCTGCATTTGAACTATTTATCTCTTTTCTAATTTCTCCAATTTTTTTCATTTCCACCAAAATGTGATGGATCCATGCAACATTCTTTGACACTTCAGCTTCTAAATAGGTGGAAAACTATGATAAAAATTGATCTACAAAACTCAAACCCTGGAATCAATCAAATACATTATTTTGGGCCCATCTTAAAAATAATATAATTGATGCAAGGATTGGTTAAAAATAATATAAAATTTTATAAAATATTTGAATGACACCCAAATGGACATTTATGATACTTTTCATATTTTAAAGAATTTTTTGCGTTATTTAGCATATGAACAGTTTATCTTTTATCTAATTTCTTAAAAAATTTCCATCACCAAAATGTGATGGATTCATGTAATATTATTTAACACTTGAGTTTCTAAATAGATGAGAAATCAATGGTAAAAATTTAATCTTGAAAACTGTATAAGATATATTATCTTTTCAGGTGAAATAAAAAAATAATATATTTGATATAGCAACTGTTGGGAAATCTTGGGGGGCAACATCACATGCATGCGCAGTGAAAGAACAAAAAACAACCCCAATTCTCAAAGATATGTTTGTCATCGTGCGAAGATGGGTACACAAAATCTGCAAAACAGAAAACATGTGAGATAGATTGTGTTACCTAGGGAGATCGTATATCCCTAAATCCCTACAGATCTCTAGGAGAGGGTGAAGGAGGTCAAGTGTCCTCTTCTCTGATGGTGATCCACACAGTAGGGCTGCAACGACGCTCCTCAAAACTCCAGACCTGCTCTAAGGTAGAAAGGGGGGAGGAGAATAAGAGAGACAAGCAAAAGATTCTAGCCTATGAGTCACTGATTTCCTCCTATTTATAAAGGTCCCATGTCAACTTACTAATACTGGATCCTCCCTTATTGGGTATTGGATCTCCATCCAACTACCCAACCCTCTTAGATTAGTGGATCTCTATCCAATAATCTCATATGGGCTCTTATTGGATCTTATCCATAGGATCCAATAATTCATGGGCTTATTGGATATCCAATAAGATAGGGGCTCCGGCGGATATCTCATATCGGAATCTCTATTCATCGCAATGCCTACCATATGTGTGTAACTCTCTAGGCCCAATATCGAGTTGGTCGTGAGTTATACCTGTCAAAACTCCTTCTGACTCAGTGAATTATTATCTCAATAATAATTCACTCGACTCATCGACTACGAACTATGCCACTACGCCGCAGTCCCCAAACGAGACAAGGGAATCCAATCCATTAGACCTGTCTATCCTCAGTTACCGTGTACCTATAGTCCCTTATCTATCTAATATCCCAAAGACCGTATACCGGGCATGGTGTTGTCAGACCTATATGGTTTCTACTCGAGTCTTGCTCTAATCAGATTCTCTCGGAGAACTCTTTCTCTCTCAATCCGAATAACCCTAGCTAGGGATTTGTTTGAGCAAGAACACATAACATATTTCTCTCATGATACCGAGAGTGGATGATCCTCTATCGACACTCAATAGTCCTCATAAGGTTGATTGTCACTCCCGATAACCGGCTGTGTTATATCTAGGACATCCAAACCTATAAGTCTGGTATCAAAAAGTGGAGCACTCATATAAGACATCCTTGGTATTTCAAGTCTAAGGACCAGATATACCACTGGTTCAACCAATGCCTCGTTTGACCCAGCTCATCATTCTCTTCTTCGGCATATTGTCTTTCCGCAATATCCGATCTCCTTAGCACGGTGTTTGATCTTCTTAGTCTGATGCTTGAACTCATGGCACGAAGCCTTCTGCTTACATATCAACCAATCCTTCAGCTCGACGTCCAATCTTCTGATATGTTTCACTTCAGCTTAACATTGATTCTTCCTACTTTAATCAAATTGTCTCTTAATAATTAAAGCTAATCTTGCGTTACCTAAAACGCATATTAGATCATAAACTTATCAATTAATTTCGTCATCAAAATTCGAGATTCAATATATTTGATATATGGCCATGTAAAAATATTATGAAAATTTTTTTGAAGCTTTTGAATGGCACCTACATGGACATTTATAATATTTCTTTATTTTATATTTTTTTAGATTTTTTAGATTATTTAGCATGTGAAAAATCTACCTTTTTTTTTCTCTAAATTCTTCATTTTTTTTAATTCCATCAAAATGTGATGGATCCATAAAATATTTTTTGGGCAATTTTCCTTATAAAATACCCATATTTTGGGTATTTCCAAAAAGGTACTCTCTCTTTCATTTTTTTCAAATAATATCCCTAATTAAAAAATACTCAAAATATCCAAAAAGGTATTTCCAAGAAGTTTTTCCATGAAATTTTTAACCATTTTTTAATAATTTTTTAACTATTACAGTTTTTTCATTTGGCTCATTTATAATTTTTTTAATAGTGCTTATAGTGTCTTAGTAACATATTGAAAACACTGTAAATATTATTGAAAATTATTATAAATAATATTATATAATGCCTATTTAATTGTCATAAAATATTATATTTTTAGGCATATAATTAGTTCATTTCAGGTTAAAAGTTTCTTTAGATCATTTATGGTGTTTTTTAAGTATGTTTTATAATAGTTTTATTATGATGATCAAAACACAGTATCAAAACCAAAAATACTATACCAAGTGAACAAATTTTGAAGGGGTAGTTTCAGATTTTTTTTAAATTAAGGGTACTATTTGAAAATAAAGTAAAATGGGGGATAAGAATTGGAAAATACCCAAAAATATGGTCATTTTCTAAAAATTCGATCTTTTTTTTTTTTCTGACACTTCAGATTCTAAACAGGTGAAAAACCTATGATAGAAATTTGATCCAGAAAACCAAAGCCATGGTGTTAGACATATTATTTTTAAGAAAATTAAAAAATAATTTTTGATATTTTCTAGATAAATTTAAAATTTCAAAGCTAAAAAATTAGTAAATAAAATATTTTAAAAACATTAAAATAAAAAAATTATAGACATAAGGACTTTCAAATTTATTTTTAAGTTTTATTTTTAAAATATATTTTTATTATATAATTATTTATTTATAGTTAATAAAATTATTTAAAATTTATTATTTATATTTTATTTTCTCATTTTAATACTTTATTATATATTTATTATTTATAATTATATAAATTAATATAAATTATTAAATTATTTAATATAATTTGTTTTGAACCTGCCTAAGTTTTAGAATGATTTAGATTGATCGAACCGGTTCATGGTTTCTTGAAAAGATGGAGAGGGAAAAAAAAACAAAATATTGTTGGAGGGTTAGATTTATCATTTTGAAAAATTAAAGCTTTATACATACATATATATATATATATATACATAAATATAAAAATATATACATGTATATATGTATATATACATAAATATATACATATATATATACATATGTGAATATATATATATATGTATATATGTATATATATATATATATATATATATATATATATATATATATATGTATGTATATATACATATACATATGTATATATACATATGCATTTGTATACATACATATATACATAAAAGTGAAAAGTGGTTAACATCTCAACATCACGGTTTACAGGATGCGGTGGAGCGGGCCATATGTGACTATACCCCGAACTCGATTCACAATGATCAAGGATAAGTCCTAGGAAAGTGCACTGGAACTTTTATGGCCTATGCTTACTAGAGTTAGTGGAACCAGACGCTTATTAGAAAAAGGCTTTTTAGGTATGTTTCTATAACATCCCTCATTTTAAAAAAAAATTAGTAAATGCTTGTTTGTAAATACGAGGGTTATTTAAATATTTTTTTTATTAAATAATATTATATTAAAGTTTATGGCTAAGGACCTAAGAGTAAATATTAAAATTTTGATATGATTTATAGAATATTCAGAATTGAGTAAATAAAAATAAAAAAAATAAAATGGAGGACATGTGTCATTAATGAGCCACTTGTATTTATTCTAAAGTTGACACCTAAACCCCATGCATGCTTGCCACCTCACTATTTTAGCATGAGCCAAATCTAAGTAATTTAATACACCATTAAAAAGAAACTTTGCATCCAACGTTAGTTTTGAGGAGAAGAAGAAGAAGAGAAGGAGGAGGAGGAGAAGAAGAAGAAGTGGAAACTTTGTTTGAGGTTTTGCATCAACTACCTATATTTGGGAATCAAACTCATCTAAGGCAAGTGTTCTAACATATCCTAGAGATAAATTTTGATCCTTATTTTCACCTTGATTTTGAGAAAATTGGGAGATTGTGGCTGCATGTAAGATATATATGCCGTTTATATATCAAATGTTGAATCTGAAATTTTTTCAGATTTTAACCTTTCAATACTCGTTTGAACATAACCTTTTGCTCCAATTTCGGATTGAGGAAAAACCTCTTTCATATGAAAGGAGACTTATAGAGCTTTCATTTGACATAAAAATTGAAAGATTTGGAATAAATTTACCTATCTAAACAATTGAATGAAAAGACCTCATGTATTTGGTAAAATAGAGATGATCAATTCTGACCTTCTGTTACTAAATTGCTCATAACTCTCTAGTGAAAATTATGAATTATGCAAAACTTAGTTCTTTTGAAACTAAATTCGTATATCTTTCTTTTGACATATAATTTAAAAATTTTGAAATATGTTTTCCTTCTAAAACATCTGTTTAAATTGATTCTATCAAGTCTGCAAAACAGGGATGATCAATTCTGACCTTCCTTTACTCTATTTGTTGTAACTTCCTGTTAAGAACTCAAAAAATTATAAATCTGAGTTCATCCGAAAATAGATTGATACAGCTTTTCAATGACATCTATTTTTACTGATTTGGAGCATGCTTGGTCACTCAAACAATTTAGGAAATGTACCATTCAAATTCTATCAGAATTGAAAACTTTGTTGGGTTTTGCCTATTCAATTTTCATCCTATTGGAAATATGATTTCTGCTAAATTCTTCTTCAATTGAGCTTTATATTAGTCCTTTGAAGTTCTTGTATTGTTCATCCTGAAACTATTGTATATTTGAAATTTATTATATAATGCTTTGTTTGCATTTCCTTGTTTGATAAAGGCACATGCATATCTTCGTTGTTCCGTATGTGCTTCTGATATGTGTCAATGTTATTGTTCATACTACCCTTTTGTACTCTTGTGTCTTGTGGGATATTATGAACCTTTGCCAGAAATGGTAAAGGGAGTTATGCTTAGAGCCCGCGATTGCTCTGCCGGCCCCATTGACTTCACTCAGACGTGGGTGGATGGAGCTCCCAAACGTGGGAGACTTATGCTTGGTAGTCATCTAGAAATGGATGAATCACATTATATATGTGGTCCCACAACACCCTCTATGTTTATTGATTTGATATCCCAAGCTTCGTTTATGAGTTCATATTATGCTTTGGATAAAATTGGAATGCATGCTACATCAAAAATGTCATACAAGCTTGTGTTTATTATTCGGTTTACTTGTTATACTTTGATGTGTTTCGTTTGTCATTATCATGCCCCCAAACACTCGTAAGCCTTTGATATGCGCCTAAATACTTCATGTGCCTTTTGATACATGCCTAAATGCTTCTTTTGCCAATGAAATGCTCCAATTTCCCTTCTCCTATTGTTATGTCTAATGCCTGTTTTTGAATGAGCTAAACCTTTGTGATTTTATATCAAATGAGATGATTTCAAATGAACACTTGTATTTCTACTTTTGTATCTTGATACTAAGCCTGCTTGAACTTCTCATATCGCCATGGATATGTTAGACACTTGCTGAGCTCTTTATGCTCACCCCGTTGCTATATAAATTTTTCAGGGTAGCTTGTCACGCACTGAAAAGCTAGAATTGGGTTAAAGCAGTGAAAGACTAGAAGATTTTTAAGCTATTCTTTATTGGATGATAGGTTTTTGTTGTATAGTATACTTTACTTCTGATGTAATGCTAAGGATCTGTTGATATTTATGTGTTATAAAAGTTTAAAGGACCGCTCATGTGTATGCAGTGATAAGTTTAAGTTGTATAAGGATAAGAACTCATGGTGAATAATTATCTTTTTTGTGATTGTATATATTTCTATGATTATGGATTTGTGTTGTGGTTGATATTTAGTTGAGTTGCCTTTGGATTTTGTGAATCTTTGAGTGAAGTGGATTATGATTTATGTAACGTACAGGTTTATGAATTTGTGAATATTGATTTTGAATGATTCTTAGTATCCTCAAATTGTTAGATTTGATCCTGGATTGAATTGATGATGAATTATAATATTATTGATCTTAGACAGAGTCACACCTCTTGAATGTGATAATTCGGGGGGGGCATGACAGAGTTGATATCAGAGCATTATTTGAGGATTTCTAAGAATTTTGATATGCTAGATGTGTAATAAATTTTGAGATTTAGTGATTTCTATTTAGAGACTGATCAAAAGTTTTCTTTTGTTATTTTTAGGAAGCAAGGATGACGAGATCATCTGGTTCTCCTATTGCATCTACTTCTGATCAATTGAGTGGAATTATGAAAACTCTAGAGGCGATGACACAAGTAATGCAACAACAAGTCCGACAAGGAAGAAATGATGAAGCTGGGAATTCAAACCAGACTGGGTTGGGAATTGAATAGTTTAAGAAGCTTAGTCCTCCCAGTTTTAGTGGTGAGCCTGATCCAATGGTAGCAGAACAATGGATGATGCGGATAGAGAAAATATTTGATGTTTTAAATTGCCCAGATGATAAGAAGGTTTCTCTTGCTACCTTCATGCTAGAAGGAGAGGCTGAGCACTGGTGGTGAACCATGAAGAGGATTTCTGAAGCTCGACAGGAGCCAATCACTTAGAAGGTATTTACAGAAAAGTTCAATGATAAATATTTTCCAGATTGTATCAGAGAGCAGAAAGAATTGGAGTTCCTGAATCTCATCTAGGGAAATTCGATAGTAGCCAAATATGAGTCTAAATTCACCGAGCTCTCTAGATTTGCCACACATATGATTGATGATGAATATAGGAAAGCAAGAAGATTTGAAAGAGGATTAAGGCCGGCAATAAGAAGTCGAATATCAGCTTTAAAACTCCAGGTATACACTGATGTAGTAGAAAGAGCTTTCATACTTGAAAAAGACTTGGAGGAGATCCAAGAAATCAAGGACAAGAATAGCAAGGATAAGTTTGTTGGTAAAAGTAAGAGAGGAAATAAAGCAGAAAGAAGTAACAAGAAGGTAAAGGTACCTAGATTTGAGAAAGGAACTCCATCGCAAAGAACTCTATCGTGTACAAAATGTGGACGTAATCATGAAACAAGTGAGTGCTTTCGGGTGACTGGAGCCTGTTTTTCCTGTGGAAAGTTAGATCATAAAGTCAGAGACTGCCCACTAAACAAGAAGAAAGAGCCACTACTCCCTAAGCCGACAGCCCATGCTAGAGTATATGCTATCACAGAACAAGATTCCAGAGCCTCTAAATCAGTAGTTGAAGGTATTCTACATGTTTCTAATAGAAATGCAAAAGTTTTGTTTGATCCTAGCTCCAACTTGTCTTTTGTTTCACAATATTTTGCTTGTCACTTGGGCATTCAACCTAAACCACTGGATTATTTGCTACACGTAACTACTGTTGTTGGGGATTCTTTGACTACAAATCTGGTTTATCCATCTTGTTTGATTTCTATTGGAGAACATGAACTCCTTGTCAATTTGATACTCCTAGAAATCCAAGGTTTTAATATTATACTCGGTATGGATTGGCTATCTTCCTATCATGCTAGTATTGATTGCTATACAAAAAGAATTACTTTCTGCATATCAGATCAGCTATATTTTACTTTAAGGGTATTAGGCATGATTTGCCTCCTTGCTTGATATCAACACATCAAGCTTATCGTCTTATGCAGAAGGGTTATTTTTGTTATATTGTGTGTGTAAAGGAGCATTCAAATCAAGAAACTCACCTAAATAAAATTACAGTGGTCAAAGAGTTCCCTGATGTATTTTCAGATGAATTGTCTGGTTTACCTCCAGATGGAGAGGGAGAATTTGCTATTGATTTGGTCCCCGGGACAGTCCCAATATCTAAGCCTCCCTACAGAATGGCACCACTCGAGCTCGAGGAATTGAAGAAGCAAATACAAGAGTTGTTAGATAAGGGTTTCATTCGACCCAACGTCTCACCGTGGGGTGCTCCAGTGCTATTAGTTAAGAAGAAGGATGGGACGTTGAGGCTTTGTATTGATTATAGACAGTTGAATCAAGTGACCATAAAAAACAAGTATCCCCTACCTAGGATTGATGACTTGTTTGATCAATTGTATGGTGCACAAGTATTCTCCAAGATTGATCTAAGATCAGGTTACTATCAGTTGAAGATCAAGAAGGAGGATATTCCAAAAATAACCTTTAGGACTCGATATGGTCACTACGAATTTTTAGTAATACCTTTTGGCTTGACTAATGCTCCTGCAGCTTTTATGGAACTGATGAATAGAATATTTCAGCCACTCTTAGATGATTGTGTAATTGTATTCATTGATGACATATTAGTATATTCAATGAGTAATCAAGAGCATGATAAACACTTGAGAGATGTATTATCTATACTAAGAGAAAAGAAGCTGTATGCAAAGTTCAGCAAATGTGAATTTTGGTTGAAGGAAATCGCTTTCTTAGGCTACGTGATTTCAAGAAGGGGCATATTTGTTGATCCAAAGAAGGTGGAAGCAGTAGTTAATTGGGAAGTGCCAACAAATGTAACAGAAATTAGAAGTTTCTTGGGCATGACAGTTTATTACAGGAGATTTGTGGAGGGATTTTCTCAAATTGCTCATCCCCTTACCAAACTGACTCAAAAGAATACGAAATTTGAATGGAGTGGTGATTGTGAGCAAAGTTTCCAAGAATTAAAAAGAAGATTAACTAGTGCCCCTATTCTCACTATTCCGAGTGGTAATGAAGGATTTGTAGTTTATATTGATGCTTTAAGAAAGGGCCTTGGATATGTTTTGATGCAAGAAGGAAAAGTAATTGCTTATGCTTCAAGGCAGCTAAAGAATTATGAATTGAATTATCCGACTCATGATTTGGAATTGGCAGCAATCATCTTTGCTCTAAAGATTTGGAGACATTACTTTTATGGGCGGACATTTGATATCTTTACTGATTACAAGAGTTTAAAGTACATTTTTACACAGAAGGAGTTAAATATGAGGCAGCGAAGATGGATAGAACTTCTAAAGGATTATGATTGTACCATCCGTTATCACCTAGGTAAAGCAAATGTTGTAGCTGATGCACTTAGTAGAAAATATATAAGTTTTATGGCTAGTCTGGTTGTGAAGCAATGGAAGCTATTAGAAAGAAATTATGATTCGAATGTAATAAGGAAAGGGCAAGACTCAATAATGTTGATGGCCTCTATCCAGGTGCAAACTGATCTCATTCAACAAATTAAAGAAGGACAACTACGAGATCCACATTTAATATACTTGAGGAATGAAGTTGAAAAAGGGATTGAAGTTGAATTTTTAAATTTCAGATGATGGCCTATTGAGATTTGGGGATAGAATATGTGTTCCAAATGACTCAGATATCAAGAACCAAATCTTGAACGAAGGTCACAATTCAAAGTACACTATGCATCCTAGTAGCACAAAAATGTACAGAGATCTCCAAAGTCATTATTGGTGGAAAGACATGAAGAAGAAGATTGCAATATATGTTTCAAGGTGTTTGACTTGTCAGCAAATCAAAGCAGAACATCAGAGACCTGGAGGTTTGTTACAGCCCTTAGATATTCCTGAATGAAAATGGGAATGCATTATTATGGACTTTGTTTCAGGACTACCCAGAACCTCTAGAAAGCACGATGCTATTTGGGTCATTGTTGATAGGTTAACCAAATCTGCACATTTCTTACCAATCAATATGACTTATTCTCTTGATAAGCTTGCAGATTTGTATGTTGATGAAATAGTAAGACTTCATGGTGTCCCGAAGGAGATTATCTCGGATAGAGACTCTAGATTTCTTTCTAGATTGTGGAGGAGATTACAAGATTCTATGGGCACCAAAGTAAAGTTTAGCACTGCCTATCACCCTCAGACGGATGGTCAATCTGAAAGAACAATTCAAGTACTTGGGGATTTGCTTAGAGCCTATGTTATGGATTGGAGAGGTGAATGGGACAAAGATATTTCTCTTATTGAGTTCACTTACAATAATAGTTACCATTCGAGCATTCAGATGGCTCCTTATGAAGCATTGTATGGGCGAAAATGCAGAACGCCTATATGTTGGGAGGAAGTTGGTGATAGAAAGTTGTTAGCACCAGTACAAGAGACTACTGAAAAGATTCAGGTTATCATAAAAAGGCTAAAGGTTGCTCAGAGTCGGCAAAAGAGCTATGCTGACAACAGAAGACGAGATATCAAGTTCCAAGTAGGGGATTTTGTATTCCTAAAGGTCTCCCCTTCCAAAGGCATTGCAAGATTTGGAAAGAAAGGAAAGTTAAACCCAAGGTTCGTTGGACCTTTTGAGATCCTTGAAAGAATTGGCTCGATCGCTTACAAGATTGCCTTACCACCATCGATATGTCATATTCATGATATATTTCATGTGTCAATGCTCAGAAAGTATATACCTGATCCCACTCATGTCATTGAGTATGAGCCGATTGTGATTGAGAAAGACTTATTTTACAAGGAAGAACCCATTCGGATTATTGATAAAAAAGAGAAGATCTTAAGAAATAGAATTATTACTCTAGTTAAAGTAATTTGGAAGCATCATTCTACAAATGAAACGACCTGGGAGCTAGAGGAAGAAATGAAGAAAGCTTATCCTCATCTTTTCGCCGAAAGAGGTATGACAAATTTAGAGGACTAAATTTTCTTTTATGGAGGGGAGAGTGTAACATCTCACATTTAAAAAAAAAATTAGTAAATGCTTGTTTGTAAATATGAGGATTATTTAAATAATTTTTTTATTAAATAATATTATATTAAAGTTTATGGCTAAGGACCTAAGAGTAAATATTAAAATTTTGATATGATTTATAGAATATTCAGAATTGAGTAAATAAAAATAAAATAAAATAAAATGGAGGACATGTGTCATTAACAAGGATGAGCCACTTGCATTTATTCTAAAGTTGACACCTAAACCCCCATATATGCTTGCCACCTCACTATTTTAGCATGAGCCAAACCTAAGTAATTTAAGGTACCATTAAAAAGAAACTTTGCAGCCAACGTTAGTTTGAGGAGAAGAAGAAGAAGAGAAGAAGAAGAAGAAGAAGAAGGAGAAGAAGGAAGAGAAGAAGAAGAAGAAGTGGAAACTTTGTTTGAGGTTTTGCATTAACTCCCTATATTTGGAAATCAAACTCATCTAAGGCAAGTATTCTAACCCATCCTAGAGATAAATTTTGATCCTGATTTTCACCTTGATTTTGAGAAAATTGGGAGATCGTGGCCGCATGTAAGATACCTATGCCGTTTATACATCAAATGTTGAATCTGAAATTTTTTCAGATTTTAACCTTTCAGTACTCGTTTGAACATAACCTTTTGCTCCAATTTCGGATTGAGGAAAAACCACTTTCATACGAAAGGAGACTTATAGAGCTTTCATTTGACATAAAAATTGAAAGATTTGGAGTAAATTTACCTATCTAAACAATTGAATGAAAAGACCTCATGTATTTGGTAAAACAGAGATGATCAATTCTGACCTTCTGTTACTAAATTACTCATAACTCTCTAGTGAAAATTCTGAATTATGCAAAACTTAGTTCTTTTGAAACTAGATTCGCATATATTTCTTTTGACATATAATTTAGAAATTTTGAAGTACGTTTGCCTTCTGAAACATCTGTTTAAATTGATTCTATCAAGTCTGCAAAATAGGGATGATCAATTCTGACATTCCTTTACTCTATTTGTTGTAACTTCCTGTTAAGAACTCAAAAAATTATAAATCTGAGTTCATCCGAAAATAGATTGACACAACTTTCCAATGACATCTATTTTTACTGATTTGGAACATGCTTGGTCACTCAAACAATTTAGGAAATGTACCATTCAAATTCTATCAGAATTAAAAACTTTGTTGGGTTTTGCCTATTCAATTTTCATCTTATTGGAAATATGATTTATGCTAAATTCTTCTTCAATTGAGCTTTATATTAGTCCTTTGAAGTTCTTGTATTGTTCATCCTGAAATTATTGTATATTTGAAATTTATTATGTAATGCTTTGTTTGCATTTCCTTGTTTGATAAAGGCACATGCATATCTTCGTTGTTCCGCATGTGCTTCTGATATGTGTCAATGTTATTATTCATACTACCCTTTTGTACTCTGGTGTCTTGTGGGATATTGTGAACCTTTGCCAGAAATGATAAAGGGAGTTATGCTTAGAGCCCGCGATTGCTCTGCCGGCCCCATTGACTTCACTCAGACGTGGGTGGATGGAGCTCCCAGACGTGGAAGACTTATGCTTGGTGGTCATCCAGAAATGGATGAATCACATTATGTATGTGGTCCCACAGCGCCCTCTATGTTTATTGATATGATATCCAAAGCTTTGTTTATGAGTTCATATTATGCTTTGGATAAAATTGGAATGCATGCTACATCATGCATACATAAAAAATGTCATACAAGCTTGTGTTTATTATTCGGTTCACTTGTTATACTTTGAAGTGTTTCGTTTGTCATTATAATGCCCTCAAACACTCTTACACCTTTGATATGCGCTTAAATACTTCATGTGTCATTTGATACATGCCTAAATGCTTCTTTTGCCAATGAAATGCTCCAATTTTCCTTCTCCTATTGTTATGTCTAATGCCTGTTTTTGAATGAGGCAAACCTTTGTGATTTTATATCAAATGAGATGATTTCAAATGAACACTTGTATTTCTACTTTTGTATCTTGATACTAAGCCTGCTTGAACTTCTCCTATCACCATGGATATGTTAGACGCTTGTTGAGTCTGATGAGCCAACTGGCCAATAACTTCATTTTGGTCCTTCAACCCCGGACCAAAATACTTAAATAGGAGTTACACTCATCAGGTTCTTATATCTAATGATATGGGACTAATGAGGTTACAGTTTGTAACAAACACCTTCTCTCTAAAAGACTAGTAAAATTATCAAAATTATTTATTGACTTAAGTATATGAGGAATACTGTCAATAACACCTTGATGTAGTTTTACTAGGGATTAGAACAACTTAAGTCAAACTTGTCTTGTGTCGGTGAGATTAACTTGGATTATTCGAAAGGACTTCGGTTAGCTCTAAATTGCTCCCAGCTCAAACAACATTATATATATATATATATATATATATATATATATATACTAATACTAGTTTAATAGTATGATTGATTAAGCCGACAAAATAAAAAAAAGTATTAATTCAATTAAGTGTGTTTAAAAATAAAGATAAATCCAAAATAGTAATTGATAACACTGGCCCCGATTCTGATTGGGACACCGCCGACGACGGACTCGCTGCTGTAAGGGTTCCTAACGGCGGTGGCAGGGGAGGGTGGGCGCGAGAAGGGTGGCAGAAAGGATCCGCCGACGGCAGCGAATCTTCCTGTGACGGATCGGGAGCGGATGACCCCCGACGACGACATATGATTTCTAACGAAGAAAAAAGAAAACCTTAAAAATCCCCAAAACAAAAGGGAAAAGAAAATAAAGATTATAATGAAAAAAAGATTAACATTGTACCTTAGGATGGACGATGGATCAACGCCCCCTGGTCAATGCTTCGTCTCTTGCCGTGTTATCGCGATGAGACGCCCTGCAGAGAGCCGATGAGTCGCGTTGGAGAGAGACAGATAGAAGTGGGAGACCCAAAAAAAGCGCGTATATCTTTCCTTTAATTAACTACGTATTATCTATCTTTATTTTTTTTTTACGCTATTTATTTTATTAATAAAAATATCATAAAATTTATTACTGATTATATACGATATTTTATCACTAACATATTTTTATCAACAGCAACGACATAAAAAGAATAAAATAAAACTATATATTTTACTCTCGTAAATATCATAATTTTAATATAATTCTAAAAAATATAGAGATTGAGATGCTAATGATAATTATTATATAAAATTTATAATTAACCTCTTTCCTTATTACGACATTCCTTAATAGTCATTTATAATTATAATTTTAAAAAAAATATATTAAAAGATTAAAATTAATATGGTTCATATCAAAACATTTTTAGCTGCAGTTAAAAGAAGTGCAACTAATATACTGTCAGTTTATTAGTGAAGTATAATTTTGACAAAGCTATAATTTTAATATATAACCCCTAAAATTTAAAAATTACATAATAAAAAATGGTGATATGTTTTGATCCTAATAATAATTGTTTTAGTGATAACAATAATAATACTACCAAGTAAAATATCAATTGTTACAATCATAATAAGATTCTTGTCAGAAAAATTAAAAAAATATTATAATTTCATGATTAATTTATAAATTTAAAATTATTATTAGTGATGATCTTTTAATGATAATTTTTTTCTTCACAAATAATTTCTTTAGAGATAATTCCATCAATAATCACCTTTTAATAATAAATATAAATATATATTGGTAAAAAAATTATGATTAATAATAATTTTTTGTATGGTTATTGATGATACTAAGTGATGAAACATTTAATTTCCTCTTAGCGACTTGTTAATAGTCATAAATGATGAAATATTCGTAATATAATGTTAATGATAGTGAATGATGAAGCTCTTCTTGGTGCTAATGTCATCGATGATAGCAAAGAAAGAAATCTTCTCTCTCTCTCTATTATTAGATCACTATTAAGATATAAAAATATAGAGAGAAAATAAAAAAGCACTGAGATGCTGTTTTCCCAACGATTATTCAAAACATATAGTCTTAGATTCATCTATTACTATTAAAAATATAAGTTAAAATGATAGGTACGAGAATCATTGCTATTAGATATTTATAACTACGATTGTAAAAAAAAAACTACAGGCCCTTTTCCGAAACGTAAGTCATAATTGTTATATAATATTTTGTTATTATTTTATTTGTTTAATTGGGGTATGATTGAGGTTAAGCCCTCCTAACTTTCTTTCATTTCTTTTTTTTTTTTATCGAACTAATTTGGATAGTGTAACGATAGCGACAATCAGAGTTTGAACTAATGCATGTATTGAAGCTATAATTCTTGAATGAGATCTGAATGACTTTACATATTTAGAATTTCTTTTTAAAAAATAATAATCTCATTACGTAAGCAGGGCACAAGACATTATCACATGGATTCCACATAAGACCTATCAATTAATGAACAATGATATTCCGACCACTGTAGTATTTTAACGAAGATGTTATCACATGGATTCCACATAAGACCTATTAATTAATGTACAATGATATAGTGACCACTACAATATTTCAATTATCACATGGATTCCACATAAGACCTATTAATTAATACCTATTAATTAATTAATTAATGTACAAATGATACATTGACCACTACAATATTTCAACGAAGAAGCTAGTCGGATTCGAGAACAAGCAAAAGGGAGAATCTTCCTAGCCACCTGATAGGGCATATTTTGGCCCTAGATGAATCATCAGCAATACCACGCATCATCAGCCACCAATGTAATGCCACACGCTGTCAAAACCATGGGGTGCACGTCATGTTAAGTTCGGTACCAATACACTGTACGACTTGACCACCCCGAGAGTTCGGGGTGGTGCCGTGTGCTCCTGGGGCAGAGCTGTTTAACGCCACTCAAGCACCCCCAAAGACGCTATCTCGTGAGAGAGGTCATCTCGCACCTAGGGAAGTCAGCGGCCACGTCGATCCGAGACCGAAACTAACCTTCGCACGCAGGTATAAAAACCCATGGTCGACGCCCGACCAAAGGAGAAAAAGAAAGAAAGAAAAAAGGGAATATCAAATACCTGATTAACTTGCTCGTCGGAGGGGCCAAAGTTGAGAAGCTCCCGACAAAGGCCATTTTGTAGGAAGGCGGGTGCCCCTGAGCGACGAGCGTCTCAATCCGGGGATTGTTACCTAGTACAAAGGACACACTACCATTCACCTCGGAGTCAAAGAGACGCATCCCACCACGAACGATGCCTGGGTCGGCAAACTAAGAAACTCGGATCAACATCCTCTCACAAGGGTCCAGCCGCCTCCGCCAGCCCGACACTTGTTTGAGTTGCTCCCAAATGGCCACTCCCGACTGGTGCACGCCTCGGTCCAGGAGACACCTTCTATCGCGCAAAGGAGAGCAACGACTCGGTCCAGATTCCGACCAACGTAGGCCAATATTCCTTCCCGAGGGCGCGGCCACCTCAGCATCCTACCCACCCAGCAAGAAGCTCCCAACATCGACCCACGGACCTAACCGTGCTGAATCATTAGCCACGGTACTTTTGTTTATAACACCACCTATTACTGATTCGTTGGTTTCCTCATAAAAGACACTTTGCCTCCTCCATGGCCGCAGCTGGCCACGTTTCATGTGCTAAACAGCGGGAGGATAATACATTAAGATTAATGTTGATAAAGTATATTTTGGGTCCCAACCATGTCACCACCGATGCCATACCACGCTATAGCCAAGTCGACAAGAGGAGTACTCCCATGCGTCGAGCCAGAATCCGTACCAAGGCGTTGCTCGGTACGTCCCATCCTAGAAAGCCCGGGACGATGCCGCATGGCGTTGTTCCTTGCGCTTCGGGATGGCGACTGCACAAAGGTATCATCCCACCTCTCGAGGATCGGTCACTATGCCAAACCCGCGTACGACTGACCCTCGTATAGTAGTATAAAAACCCCTGGCCGGCATCCGGCCCAAAGGGGGACAAAAAAAGAAAGAGAGAGAGAGAGAGAGATCAACCCACCACTGACTTGCTCGTCGGAGGGGCCACAGTCGGTAAACACCCGACTGGGGTCTTTAGTGCGGGAAAGCGGATCTCCCCAAGGTGAGACCATCCCGATCGAGAGAGGTGTTTTCAACTTTCCGACCCCAGCACCCCATCCAGAGGGCACGACTGACCTCGTCAACTAACCCACCCGACCGAAGATTCCCGACATCGACCCGCGAACCAGGCTGTGCTGACTCATCAGCCACGGTGCATTAGTTCATCAATATTTTTGGCACTAGAAGGAGGGCCATGTCACAGGAGCATCTCATAGGGGCTCTTCCCGAGGGAGAACCATCGGCCGGCCACCCTTCTGTCGGTCCTGGAGATCAGTCGCTCCCCGTCTTCCGAGTGTTGAATCTCATATTTTGATGATGAAATCAATTGATAAGTGTCTATCATTTAATTTGCGTTTTAAGTGACATAGGATGCTTCAATCAGAGAGAGACATTTAAAGTAGGAAGAATTATATTGGGCCGGAGAAACATATCAGAAGATTGGATATCGCGTTAGAGGATCGGTCGACGTATCGATAGAAAGCTTCGAGCCATGGATTCGGGCATCGGGCCAAGAAGAACGAATATTGTGCCAAAGATATCGGAGTTGCGGAGGTCAACTAGCCGATTGGGCAATAGGTTGCAAGAGAGGATGATACGTCGAAGAATCGGACGAAGCGTCGATGGACCAATGACATGTCGTACAACATGATTCATGTTTAGTATTAATTATCTAGATCAAAGTATGTTTTTCACATATGCAGGATTAACTATGATAGCAAAGCATAAAGTAAAATGAAGTCCCGGAGTCAAGAACGTGATTTCATTGGGAGTTCGAGAGTTCGTCGGGAGTCTAGACATTCGTCGGAAGTTCTACAGGAACCAGTCGAGAAGTCCAAGAGCTTGCCGGAAGAAGCTCGTCGGAACTTGCTAAGAAAATCGTCATGAAGTCCAGGAGCTTGCCGGAAGTTTGTTGGAACATTGTCAGGAGATCGTCGGAAGTTCACCGGGAGATCGTTGGAAGTTCACCGGAAGATCGAAGAAACCAA
Organism: Musa acuminata AAA Group; assembly: GCF_036884655.1. NCBI lineage: Eukaryota > Viridiplantae > Streptophyta > Magnoliopsida > Zingiberales > Musaceae > Musa > Musa acuminata. Next base: position 19,175,845 of record NC_088334.1, on the reverse strand, counting down.
GACCTAGGGACTTGTTTAGCTTAAGTATGCCTTAGATTTCGTAGTTAGCATGTAATTGGGATTGGATTTGGGCCAATCCAATTAGGGGCCAGTTGGGCCTATGTAAGGACTGTGTTGGGCCCAATGAAAGGCCCAAACAGTGACCCAAGAAGTGGCACCATTATGGCTTGTGGTCTTCGAGACTGTGTTAGACGGTGGTACCGCTAGTTTGGGTGGTGGTACTGCCCGAACCCAGGAAACCTAGGGTAAGATATTTTTATGCTCCAAGTTTGAATTAACTTGAGGCCTATAAATACCCCTCTCATCCCTAGTTAAACTACACAAGTATTGAGAGTAAAAAGGAAAAAAACTCTACTGTAATCTTGTGTGAAACTCCTCTCAAAGTTCTAAGTGTTATAATTGTTTGAGAGAGGAGTGAGTGGGGGTATAAGGGATATCTCCTAAACCCAGTAAAAGGAGAAAGAGCTGTAAGGAGGTTGATCTTCGCCTTTAAAGGAAGATCGATAGTGGATGTCGGTAGCCTCAACGGAAGAGGAATCGATGGAGTGGATATAGGTCACGATGACCGAACCACTATAAAATCGGTGTGTTCTTCTTTAGTTTGCATTTCTATATTTGAGCAATTTACTTTACTGCAACCTCTTAACTTGCTTTACTTGCTTTACATCCACTATGCATCTTCCATATGCTTTCAAGCTATCTTTACGAAAACGCTTTCAAGTTAACCTCTCTCCGAAACGGTTTTCGTCGAAATTGGTTTTTATTGTTCAAAGGTTTTTTGAACCGACGTAATTTTACCACTGCACTAATTCACCTTCCCCCCCTCTTAGTGCCGACTTTTTTCCTAACAATTGGTATCAGAGCCTAGTTTTTCTCATTTGGTTTAACACTTAAGAGAAATAGCTCTTTTCAGCTTTTAAGATGGATTTTCTCTCATTCGTCCTTCCTTGTTCATTGGGACGGACTACACATATTGGAAAACTCGAATGAAAGTTTTCTTGCTTTATTTGGATTTAAATTTATGCAGTATCGTGGAAAATAATTTTCGAATGTCTTCTCTTCCAATAAACCATTAGAATAATTTGAAGAAGAAGATGTTTTCCTTAAATGCTAGAGCTATGAATGCTTTATTTTACACCTTAGATAAAACTGAGTTTAATCGGATTTCTACTTGCGAAATGGCCTTTGACATTTAGCATACTCTTGAAATCACACATGAAGGCACTAGCAAAGTTAAAGATTCAAAAATTAACTTTTTGATGCATGATTTTGAGTTGTTTCGTATGGAACCAAGAGAGACTATTGGAGACATGTATACCTATTTTACGAATGTCGTCAATAGTCTAAAAGGACTTGGTAAAAGCTTTTCGAATTTTGAACTCATTAATAAGATTTTACGATCACTTTCTAAAAATTAGGATTCGAAAGTAACGGTAATACAAGAATCAAAAGATTTGAACCATTTTTCGATTGAAGAACTAATTGGGTCTTTGATGACCTATAAATTAACGTGCAATGCACATAAAGAACTCAAGAACAACCTTCCAAAGAACAAGAAGGATTTGAGACTTAGAACAATTGAAGACCACTCAAGCATAGGCTCAAGTGATGATGAACTTGAACTCCTCATGAAATTTAAAAAGTTCATGAAACAAAAGTTAAAAAACCAAAGTAAAAAGAACACAACTACTTGCGATGAACACAAGAAGAAGAAAACACTTTGGGATGAATTAAGCTCCTCTGAAGATGAGAATAAAATCAACAAAGGTGAGGTGGCAAACTATGCCTTAACGGCTTTCGACGATGAGGTAATCAAAACTCCTTTAATTTATTTTAAAATTACATAATGCTTTTTATAAGTTATCTTTAATTTAGTTTAAAAAATTATTTTTCTTAAAAATTGCATGTTTAATAATGTGATGAAAATGTAAAAATTGGAATCATGCTTATCATGCTAGTAATTTTGAAAATAATAATGATAATTATATGTTTTATGAAAATATAACAAAATATTATATTTAAATATAATGATAATCCTATATATATTTTTAAGAAGAAATAATATATATCTTGATGATTTTCGATTTTGATTGAAAATGATTTATGTCTAATGAAACCGTGCTTAATGTCTTAATGAAAATGTTAAGAGGTTTGATATCATGCTTAATATGAAATTGTGCATACCTTGAAAACTTGAAACCATGTTTTGATGTTATGCCCAAAATAGTGATACATAATGATCATGCTTAATAAATTTATATTTCGAAATTATACATGATGATTTTAGTAATTTATGGACTATCGATTTTTACCGAAAGTGGCTTTTTCGGTTTAAAAAATAATGCATGTTTTGATTTAGCATAAATGAAAAAGGCATGCTTATATAAAATAATGTAAGTATCATGCTTGATGATTTTATATTTAAATTATGCATGATGATTTGAAGTAATGATGATTTTTGGGTAATTTATGGTTTATTGATGTTGATGATTTTTATTATGAGTTTTACTCTTTAGATTTTAAACCACGATGTATTATTTTCATACGAAAAACTTAGAGCATGCTTATATGAAACAAATCACACGAATTGAAATAACTAAAAAGAGAAAAGTATTTTTCTTGAAAATTTCATTTCCTCTATCTTATTGATTTTTCACTAAGAGATTAATAAAGTTGTTTATGTCATTTTAAATCTCTTGAAAGTAATTTTGATGATTTGATGATTTGAATTTGAATGAGTTTTATCTTGATTTTTTTTTAATTTATAACTTGAGATTTCTTATGCATAAATCAAGATATTATATCATTTGATCTCCTAAGAATTCTTTTCGTTATTTATTTAAGATGAGATTTGTTAAAATGAATCCTTGATATTCATAAATTGTCTTCATTATTTGTGTATCTCATCACCAAAATTCTCTTGATATTTTTCATGTGATGATATGAAATTATGCATGAAATACTCTTGATATTATTTTGATGCATACAAATGAGAAGTTATGATCATGCATGGTATGACGTAATTTGACGTTTTGATACCATCATGATTTAAAATATTTATGATTTGGAATGATGTATGCAATACTTATGCTTTTTATTATAATGATATATTGCATATAATATGTATTATGAATGCTCTAAATGATAAATGTTTAGTATCATGATCAAAATATTGATAAATGCTTAAAAATTTTGATGTTTCAGTATCATGTATGATATGCTCAAAATAATGATTGATTTATTTTTAGTATCATGCATAAAGTAAGGATGATATGTAAATTTTTAAAATTGTGCATGTTATAAATTGAAACTATAATGATGTACAAACATATTGAAATAATGATCGAAACATTGATGTAATTATGAATGATGATTTGATATTATGCATGCAATACTTCAACTTATGAAAATGATATATGCAATGATAAAATATTCATGATGAAAAATTATTTTGACATTCATAACTTGATTTTTCATCTTTGTTATGAATAAAATGACATTTGCGATTCTGTATCTAATGAGATGATGTCCTTGAATCTCTTGGATTCTTTCTTGCATTGTGATATCTTGTTCGTTTGAAACTGTCCCTTTTCATGCTAGATATGCTTTGTCACTTGCTAAGCTATTTTTAGCTCACTCCGTTGTTATATAAATCTTTCAGGTCAGCTTGTCACTCTTTGATATGTTTGAATTGGGCTGAGATAGTGAAGAGCTATTCAGAATTATGGGTCAGTCTTGTTGGTTATTATGTTATTGTTGTATAAGCATATTTTGTATGTAATGAAATATTATCGATGAACCGAAATGGATATACCTTGTAAAAGTATTAGACGATCTCTGTTATTCGGAATTTTGAAATGTTAGGTCTAGTTTACGATGATATGAACTTGTGGTAAATAGTTGGAGTTCTGATTGCATAAATTACTTAGCTTGTGGATTTATAAATGTTGTTCATGTTTATTAAGTTGGCTTGGGTTGCCATAAATGTGAATTATCGAGAGATGTGATATATGATTATAAACTGCACAGATTTTATAGATATGAATTTGATAGAATGTTTTTCAGTATCCTCAAATGTTAGTTTGGATCTTGGATTAGTTTGTGATGAAAATTTTAAAATCATCGATATTTATTTGAGGGGGCGTGACAGAGGTGGTATCAGAGCATGGTTTGAGGATCACTGAAATATTTGATATGTTGACATGCAAAATATATTGAGGTCTAGTGAATTATAGTGATTGGTGAAAATTTTCTTTGATGCATTTTAGGAATCTAGGATGATGAGGACATTTGGTCCTCCTATTTCTTTTATTTCTGATTAATTAAGGGGGATGAAAGGGTTAATCGAGGATACTAAATCAGAGTAGCGCAATGAAAGCATGGTGAACCTAATTTCATTGGTGGTAGAAAAATGGATGATGCAAACAGAGAAGATATTTGATATACAAAATTGTTCTGATGATCGAAAAATTTCTTTTGTCACCTTATATTGGAAGTAGAGGCTGATCATTAATGACAACAATGAAAAGAATTTTTGGAGATTAGTGGCAAGAATGATAAGGACAAGTTTACCAATAAAAATATGATTGAAAATAAATCAGAAAGTAATAACAAGAGGGTCAATACATTTGGATTTGAAATGGGAAGTCACCACAAAAGACTCAATCATGTGTGAATTACAAGTTAAATTATGAAACAAATTTATGTTTTTGGGTGACTGGAGTCTATTTTGCTTATGGAAAGTTGGATCATAAAATAAAAGACTACCCTTTGAACAAGAAGAAAGAGTCACTGCCTCCTTAATCATCAGCCCATGTCAGAGTGTATGCTATCACTGAATATGATTCTAAAACTTCTGAATTAGTAGTCGAAGGTATTATGCATGTTTATGAAAGAATGCAAATATTTATTTGACCATGTGTCCTATCTACGATTTGATTCGTAACATTTTGCTTATTACTTGGGTATTCAACCTAGACTACTACATTATGTGATATATGTAAATACAATCATTGGAGATTCTTTGATAACGAACTTGAATCTGGTCCTCTTGTTTGATTCTTATTGGAGAACTTGAACTTTTACTGATTTAGTTCTTCTAGAGATTTGGAGTTTTGATATTATACTTGGTATGGATTGGCTATCTTCCTATCATACCAGTATGGATTGGTATATAACAAATGATCACTTTTTGCATATTTGATCAGTCGATCTTTTATTTTGAGAGTATTGGACATGATTTATCTCCTTGCCTAATGTATCCCAGGATGACTTGCTTGGATTACCTCCAAACGTGATTTTGCTTTTGATTTGGTCCTTGGGATAATTCCAATATATAAGCCTCTCTACAGAATGATATCATTTGAGTAAGTGGAATTGGAAAAGCAACTATAAGAACTATTAAATGCGGATTTTATTTGGCTTAATATTTCATCATGGGGTGCTCCGGTGTTAGTTAAAAAGATGGATGAAGCATTGAGACTTTACATTAATTTTAGACAATTGAATTAGGTGACCATAAAAAAAAAGGAGTATTTTCTAAAGTAACAACTTGTTTGATTAACTGCAGGGTGCACAGGTATTTTCAAAGATTGATTAAAGGTTGAGTTACCATCTATTAAGGATCAAGGAGGAGAATATTTCGGTCACTCTTGGATAATTGTGTAATTGTATTGTATTGACGAAACTATTTGAGAGTAGGAGGAGGAAATAAAGAAATCATAATCCTCATCTTTTCATCGATTGAGCTATGACCAATTTAGATGACTAAATTTTCTTTTAGGGGGGGGGGGGGAGAGTGTAATATCCCTCACTTTTAAAAATTATTAATAAATATTTATTTATAAATCGGAGGACCTATATGTAAATATAGATATTTCAAGGACTAAACTGTTAAGTTACAAAAAAAATAAAAAATTTTGGTTTTATCCCACCGCCTTCCACGCTCTCTATTTCTCGAGAAACAACGAGAGGAGTGGTGGGGCGTGGGAAAAAGAAGAAGAGAGGGAAGAGGGAGAGGAAAGAGAGAGAGCTGCAGCACCTCTGTTTCGTGTAGGAGGAAACAGAGGAGTTCATGTGTGGGGCGTCGGGGAGGAGAAGGGAAGAAGAGGAGAAGAAGAAGAAGAATAATAATAATAATAAAAGAGGAGGTGGCTGCGGCAAGGGCTGCAGCGAGGAGCTGTGGGGCGTTGGGGAGGAGAAAGGAAGAAGAGGAGAAGAAGAAAATAAGAAGAAGAGGGAAAAGAAGAGATGAGGAAGAAAAGGGAGAAGAGAAGAATAGAAGAAGAAGAAAAAGAGAGGGAAGTGGGAGAGGAGCGAGAGGTGGCAGCAGCTAGGGCTGTAGCACCTCTATTTCCTGCGGAAACAGAGGAGGGGAGGTGTGGGGCGTTGGGGAGGAGAAGAAGAAGAAGAGGGAAAAGAAGAAGAGAAAAAGAAGAAAAAAAGGAAGGATGGCTGCAGCATGGGCTGCAGTGAGAAGGTGTGGGGTGTCGGGTAGGAGAAGGGAAGAAAAGGAGAAGAAGAAGGAGAAGAAGGAGAAGAAGAAGAAGAGGAAGAGAAGAAGTAGAAGCGGGTGAAGTGGTGGCACCTCTGTTTTCTGCAGGAGGAAACAGAGGAGAGGAGGTGCTGTGCGTCGGGGAGAAGAAGGGGAGGAAGGAGAAGGAAGAGGAGAAGGGAAAGAAGTAGCAGCGGCTGTGGCTGTGGCAGCTACAGCTGTGGCAGGGAAAGAGGGAGAGGAAGGAAGAAGGGAAGGAGAGGAAGAAGAGAAGGGGAAGAAGGGGCTGCGGCTGCGGCGATGGCAGCTGCAGTTGGAAGGGAAGAAGGAGAGGAAGATGAGCAGGGGAGGAAGAAGAGGTTGCGGCCGTGGCTGAGGCTGCGACTGCAGCAGTGCAGCTGGGAAAGAAGAGAAGGAAAGGAAGAAGAAGAGAAAGGAAAAGGGAAGAAGAGAGGAAGAGGAGAAGGGGAGGCAGCTGTGGCAGTGGCAGCTGCAGCTGGAAGAGAAGGAGAGAAAACAGAGTAGGGGAGGAAGAAGAGGCTGCGGCTATGGTGGCTACGGCCGTGGCTGCGACTGCGGCTGCGGCCGCGACGTTGGCTGCGGTAGCTGCGGCAGCGGTGGTGGCTGCAACAGCTGCTTTTAGGAAAGAGAAAGAAAGGAAAGGGGCAAACAAAAAAGGGGCTGTGACCATGATTGCGGCTGCGTTGGTGGTGGCTGCGTCTGCGGCAACTGTGTTTGGGAAAGAAAAAATAGGAACGAGAGAAGGGAGGAAGGAAGTAGTGCAGTGGAAGGGGCTGCGGTTTTGACAGCAGCTACGGTCGTGGCTACGACTGTGGTAGTGGCACCGGCGATGGCTGCGATAGCTGTGTTTGAAAAAGAAAACGAAGGAATGAGAGTAAGATAGAGCAGGTGACTATGCCTCTATGTTCTGCATGAACTGTAGTTGTGAAGGAAAAAGAGAAGACATATGTAGAAAACGAAACAGGGAGAGGACATGGCGGAAAAGTAGAAGGATTTGGACTGACACCTTCTTTGGATCTTCGGATCAAAATCTTTGAAAGGCAAGTGTTCTGATCCTTCCTATTGCAAGCTTTCTAATCTTTCCTATTGCAAGTGTCCCGATCTTTTCTCCTACAAGTGTTATCTTTTCTATTGCAAGTGTTCCGATCCTTCATATTGCAAGTGTTCCGATCCTTCATATTGTAAGCTTTCTAATCTTTCCTATTGCAAGTGTCCTGATGTTTCCTTACTGCAATTTTATCTCTATATTTGCTTTGAATATGAGGAACTTTGAATTGTTCTAGCCTTGCATTTGATATATCTCCTGTTTAGACGTAACGATTCGAATCTGTGCAACTTCCGAGATTCTGACCTTTCTACCTTGTTATGGTTATAACTTCATGTATTGATCTATGATTTGGACAAAACTTATTTGATCAGAATATAGACTCAAAAACCTTTCTTTTGATAGCTTATTTTAAGAATTTAGAGTAAGTTTGTCTACCCAAACTTCTGTTTCAATTGAGCCTACAGATTCTGCAAAACAGTAATTTTGTTTTTGACATTTGGTTACTAAATCAATGGTAACTCGTTGGAAACCTTGAATCATACGAAACTTATTTCATCAGAAACTAGATTGAAATATCTTTCCAATGATATATTTTCTGAGTAAAATTTGAGTATGATTGATAGTTTGAATATGAAGCATAAATTGGAGTACGATTGATGCTTTGGTCGATTTCGCATATTCTAGTTTCATTCTTTTGGAAATTGATTTCATCTAACCTTGTTATTTGAATTGAGCTATATGTGAATGCTTGGAATCCTTGTACACTCTTTCTTTTATTTCCTTTCAAATCTGAATACATTTGTGAAGGATTATGTTTGCATCGTATTGACTCACAAAGGCACATGTACATTTCGTTGTTCTGCATGTGCTTCCGATATGTCTCAATTTGTTGTTCATAATACGCTTTTGTCCTCTAGTATTTATGGGATTATTTGAACCTTTGCTAGAAATGGTAAAGGGTATGTGCTTAGAGCCTGCGATGCTCTAGATTATGTTTGGTGGTCATTCAAAAATGAATAGACCATATTATGTTTGGAATCTCACTTCACCTTCTATCTGTTTGATATGAAATTTAGAGCTGACCTAGTACTTGGGCAGGGTGAGAGGGCTCGAGTAGGAAAGGGCTACTCGTGGATGGAGTCGAGAACTCATCACGGCGTGGAGCCACCATTGAGTTAAACCTCACATGCACTATGCTAGGGTACGACGTCTGAGCTTCTGTTTCGTATTTTGTATTGATATGCTCCAAAATGTTTCCTATGCAATTGATATACTTCAAAATGCTTCACATACCATTTATATGTTCCGAAATGTTCCATTTGTCATTGATATGCTCCGGAACATTTCATACGCTATTGGTATGCTCTAATTACTCTGTGCTCCATTTACTATGAACTGATATGTTCTGAAATATGCTATTTGCCATTGATATGCTCCGGAACATCTCGTACGCTATTGATATGCTCCAATTACTCTATGCTCCATATGTTATGAATGAAATGACATTTGCGATTCTGTATCTAATGAGATGATGTCCTTGAATCTCTTGGATTCTTTCATGCATTGTGATATCTTATTTGTTTAAAACTGTCCCTTTTCGTGCTAGATATGCTTTATCACTTGCTGAGCTGTTTTTAGCTCACTCCGTTGTTATATAAATCTTTCAGATCAGCTTGTCACTCTCTGAGATGTTTGAATTGGGCTGAGATAGTGGAGAGCTATTCAGAATTATGAGCAAGTCTTGTTGGTTATTATGTTATTGTTGTATAAGCATATTTTGTATGTAATGAAATATTATTGATGAACCGAAATAGATATACCTTGTAAAAGTATTAGATGATCTCTATTATTTGGAATTTTGAAATGTTAAGTCTAGTTTACGATGATATGAACTTGTGGTAAATGGTTGGAGTTCTGATTGTATAAATTACTTAGCTTGTGGATTTATAAATGTTGTTTATGTTTGTTAAGTTGGCTTGGATTGCCATAAATGTGAATTATCGAGAGATGTGATATATGATTATAAACTGCACAGGTTTTATAGATATGAATTTGATAGAATGTTTTTCAGTGTTCTCAAATGTTAGTTTGGATCCTGGATTAGTTTGTGATGAAAATTTTAAAATCATCGATATTTATTTGAGGGGGCGTGACAGTAAGGAGATGAACCAATATGCTAGCTGTATATTGTAAGACTTGCATATCGTAAAAATTGCTAGCTTGAAATCTAAAGAGAAGCAAACAATTGCTATCTCAAAAAAAAGCAAACATGCTAAATTGCACATCTTTAATTATTGCTAGCTTGCATAATGATAAAACTAAAAATTATGTTTATTATACAATGACTTAAACTTGTATGTCTAAAACACTTGATAATTGAACTTTTCCTTTTTATTGATGACAAAGGGGGAGAAGTATGTTGATGTAATGCATAATTTTATCATGACATGTTGCATGGATTTTTGAATCTAAGAGTTTAACTCAAATATACTATATTAATAGGGGGAGTTAAGGTTAACTCCGTCATCAATTAGTTGTCATCATAAAAAAGGGAGAGATTATTGAATCTCGTATTTTGATGATGAAAACAATTGATAAGTATTTACGATTTGATCTGCGTTTTAAGTGACGTAGGATGTTTCAATCAGGGAGAGACATTTAAAGCATGAAGAATCATGTTGGGCCGGAGAAATATGTCAGAAGATTGGACGTCGCGTTGGAGGATTAGTCGACGTATCGACAGAAGGCTTCGAGCCATGGATTCGGGCATCGGGCCAAGAAGAGCGGATATTGCACCAAGGATATTGGAGTTAAGGAGGTCAACTAGCTGATTGGGTAATAGGTCACAAGAGAGGACGATGCGCCGAAGAATCAGACGAAGCATCGATGGACCAATGACATGTCGGACAACATGATTCATGCTTAGTATTAATTGTCTAGATCGAAGTATGTTTTTTACATGTGCAGGATTAACTATGATAGCAAGGCATAAAGTAAAATGAAGTTCCAAAGTCAAGAACGTGATTTCATTGGAAGTTCGAGAGTTCGTTGGAAGTCTAAACGTTCGTCGGAAGTTCTGTAGGAACTAGCGGGAGAAGTCTAGGAGCTTGCCAAAAGAAGCTCGTTGAAACTCACTAAGAAGATCGTCATGAAGTCTAGGAGCTTACCAGAAGTCCGTTAGAACATTGCCGAGAGATCATCGGAAGTTCACCGGAAAATCGCCGGAAGCTCGCCGAAAGAAACCAAGACCTAGGGACTTGTTTAGCTTAAGTATACCTTAGATTTTGTAGTTAGCATGTAATTAGGATTGGATTTGGATCAACCCAATTAGGGGCCAGTTGGGCCCATGTAAGGATTGTGTTGGGTCCAATGAAAGGCCCAAACAGTGACCCAAGAAGTAGCACCGTCATGGCATAGTCTTCGAGACTATGTCAGGCGATGGTACCGCCTAGTGGCCGATGGTGGTACCGCCCAATGGCCCAGTGCCAGGCGGTGGTACCGCTAGACTAGGCAATGGTACCGCCCAGTGCAGTGTTAGTGTCAGATTGACACTGGTGGTGGTATTGCCTAGCACAGGCGGTGGTACTACTCGAACCCAGGAAACCTGGGATGAAATATTTTTAGGCTTCAAGTTTGAATCAACTTGAGGCTAATAAATACCCCTCTCATCCCTGGTTAAACTACACAAGTATTGAGAGTAAAAAGGAAAGAAACTCTGCTGTAATCTTCTGTGAAACTACTCCCAAAGTTCTAAGTGTTAGAATAGTTTGAGAGAGAAGTGAGTGGGGGTGTAAGGGTTATCTCCTAAACCCGGTAAAAGGAGAAAGAGCTGTAAGAAGGTGGTTGATCTTCACCTATAAAGGAAGATCGATAGTGGATGTCGTTGGCCTCGACGGAAGAGGAATCGGTAGAGTGGATATAGGTCACGACGATCGAACCACTATAAAATCGGCGTGTTCTTCTCTAGTTTGCATTTCTATATTTGAGCAATTTACTTTACTACAAACCTCTTAACTTTCTTTACATCCACTATGCATCTTCTGTATGCTTTCAAGCTATCTTTATGAAAACACTTTCAAGTTAACCTCTCTCCAAAATGGTTTTCGTCGAAATCGATTTTTATCGTACGAAGGTTTTTTGAACCGACGTAATTTTACCGCTACACTAATTCACCCCCCACCCCCCCCTCTTAGTGTCGACTCTTTTCCTAACACTGAGATGGAGGGATCCCAACCTTGACGTCGGATCATTACTGGCACCTATTCAACGATCCGGGGTTATCGCCCCTCGGACTTACCATAGGACCCTCGACTGTGTCGCCTGAGGCATTCCTCAACCTGACCAAGCAAGTACAGGCAATGGTGGGGATGATGTAGATGATCACACAACTCATCCCCCAGATCGTACGACTAGTAGCTCCCTCGGCCGACCCAACACGGCAAAGGCTGAGCAGGTAGCAGGTCGGGATAGGGGAAGCCCGAGAGCAGACGATGGACCCGAGAGGTCCGCCCGAGTAGAGCATACCCGCACCCTACCGAATCACTCCGCCCCGCTCTAAGCCTGACACTATATTGTCCGACTCGGTGGATGACTCATTTAGGATGTAGTTGTCCTAGGTCAACCAACGCTTGGATGAGTTCCAGCGCGAGTTTCAGAAGTCGCGGGGTGAGTCGGGTGAAGGCAGCTTGAGCGGATCCCCCCTTTACTTAGGAAATACAGGATAAGCTTGTGCCCCTCAACTTTAGACTATCGGCATTGGAGACATGCGACAGCAGCTCTGATCCCACAGAGCACGTCGTCGCATCCGGGCTCAGATGGCCCTCTATGGCACCTCTGATGCCCTAATGTGTCGGGCATTCCTGACCACCTTCAGGGGACCAGCACGAGCGTGGTTCAGCTGGCTGCCCCCATCCTCGGTCTTATCTTTCGACCAGCTCGCAAGGGAGTTCAAGCAGAATTTCCTCACCAATATGTGACCCAGGCCTTCCATGGCCACCTTGCTTGCATTGTCCAAGCGCAAAGACGAGTTGCTCTCTCAGTTTGTGGCACGCTTCGCCACTGAAATCCGAGGATTCCCGAATGCTCATCCCTCTTTAATCATGTAGGCATTTCTGATGGGTTTGAAGCCTTCAAGGTTCTTCTGGTCGTTGATTGAGAAGCCACCATCAACAATCCCCGAAATGCTCTAGCGCGCCAACCAGTACATCACCGCCGAAGCTCTGGTGGCGGGAAAGCGCATGGACAGAAAGAGACTAAGGGCCAAACAGTCCCGAGGAACGACCTTAGCAGCCCTGGTGCAACCCCGCCAGAGGCCCGACCGACAAGAGCTACTGCTCCCGAGGCCCCCGCCTCTCCTTCTGAACATATCTCGTACCGAGATCTTCCTCCAAATCAAGGAGAAGGGTCTCTTGCAATAGCCCAACCCCATGAAAACTACTCACAAAGACCGGTCCAAATATTGTAGGTTCCACCAAGACTACGACCATGACACAGAAGATTGCCACAACCTCCAGAATCAAATCGAGGACCTGATCCGAAGAAGTCACCTCGGGCGCTATCTCAAGGAACCCCAGGAAGCAACTCCACGCCCGAGGGGACCCGTCGAAAGACAGATCGATGTCATCTCCAGAGGACCGGCAGTCGAAGGCAGCAGCTCAACGGCGAGGAAGGCCTACGCCCGGAGTGCAATCGAGAAAGGTCCCCGACTCGAACTCGAGCCTGAAATTACTTTCGAAGTCGGAGAGGTCAAGCGCTCCCATCACGATAATGCTTTGGTGATCTCCATTCGGATCGCCAACGCTCGGGACAAAAGAATAATGGTCGACACCGGGAGTTCTGCCGACGTGCTGTACCTCGATGCCTTTAAGAAGCTCGGCTTGACCAAGGAGGACCTCACCCCCATAGCGTCAGCACTCACTAGGTTCACAGGGGATTCCATCTCCCCGCTTGGGACCACCATCAGTCCTATCACCATCGGGAGGAGCCGAGGGCCAAGACAATAATGACTACCTTCATGGTAGTCAATCTACCCTTGACCTATAATGTCATCCTCAGTCGACCGACACTCAACAAGTTGAAAGCGGTGGTGTCCACCTACCACCAGGCCATTAAGTTTCCAACTTCAGCAGGGATTAGGGAATCCCAAAGCGATCCAGGAGAATCAAGCCGATGCTATCTTACAGCAGTTACCCTCCCGAAGACGTTACGCCCCCGTCAAGTCCCGGATCCCCGAGAAGTTACAGTAGTTACCCTCACCGAGGTGCCCTTGAAAAGAAACCGGCCCGATTTTACTGTGAAAATTGGGACGACACTCCCCGAAGCAAATCAGCTCTAGCTCATCGACTTCCTAAGGGAAAATACCGATGTGTTTGCATGGTCCCCCAGGGAGATGCCTGGGATCAGCCTAGGGGTGACCCAACACCAGCTCAACATCGACCTCGAGGCTAAGCTAGTGAAGCAAAGGCCGAGGAAGTTCACTCCTGACCGGTAGAAGGCGATCAGCGACGAGGTCGACCACTTAAAGAGGCAGGATTTATTACCGAGGTAAAATACCCTCGGTGGCTGTCGAATGTAGTCCTCGTTAAGAAACCTAATAGAAGCCGGAGGATGTGCGTTGATTACACCGATCTCAACCGGGCATGCCCCAAAGACCGCTATCCACTTCCCAAGACCAACTAGTCGACGCCGCCATAGGCTATGAACTCCTTATGTTTATGGATGCATTCTCAGGCTACAACCAAATCCGGATGGCACCACAAGATCAAGAGAACACTGCCTTCATTACCGACAGAGGAGTGTATTGCTACAAAGTAATGCCTTTTGGCCTAAAGAACGCTGGGGCAACCTACCAGAGAATGGTCGACAAGTTGTTCAAACAACAGCCCGAGAGGAACATGGAAGTATATGTTGACGACATGATCGTAAAGAGCAAGACTGCAAGCACGCACCTAGCCAACCTGGCGGAGACATTCCAAATGCTCAAGCGGTTCAACATGCGCCTAAATCCCACGAAGTACGTCTTCAGGGTTAGCTCGGGAAAATTCTTTAGTTTCGTCATCCACCAGAGAGGGATAGATACCAACCCGAAAAAGGTTTGAGCCATAACCGAGATGCATCCCCCCAGCTCGATCAAGGAGGTGCAACGCATCATTGGGAAGTTGGTGACGCTCAGCAGGTTCGTGTCACGATCAGGAGACAAGTGCCTCCCCTTCTTCCAGGCTCTACGGTAGTCCAACAACTTCACATGGACCCCAGAATGCGAGGGAGCCTTCAAAAAGTTAAAGGCATGCTTCGCTCGCTTGCCCTAACTCGCCTCGCCCGAGCCAGGCGAAACGCTCGGTCTTTACCTGGCGGCCTCAGCGTAGGTGGTCAATTCGATGTTAGTTCAAGAAACGCCACCAACACAACAACTTGTCTATTATGTCAGCCACGTCCTCATCGGCCCCGAAGTGCGGTATTCCCCAATCGAGAAGCTGACCCTCACATTGATAAAGATGGTCTGAAAGCTACAACCATATTTCCAAGCTCACACAATCAAAGTGATTACCGACCAACCGTTGCGACAAATCCTTTCCAAATTTGATGCGTCGGGTCGAATACTATGGTGGTCGATCGAGCTCGGCGAATTCGATATTCAGTACTCCCCCAGAACCGCCATCAAAGCTCAGGTACTGGCTGACTTCATCTCCGAGCTAACTCCTAAAGATCGTGCTATTGGACAGGAGAACGACGAGAGCACATGGACCCTACATGTGGACGGCTTAGCCATTGCCGAAGCAGCCAGGGTCGGACTTATCCTCAAGGGCCCGTCCTGTCACGGACTTAGCTGGTTTTGCCTAAGTCGTGCGGCACCCTTACGTGTCCGTCCGCAAAGGTCAGCCTCCCCGAAGCCTCCCATTGTCCCTTAGGACCACCAAAAGAGAGAACGGGTTAGAGAGAACGCCTCAATCGGGATCCACAAGCAAACATCTCCGAAAAACACTTCATAGACAATGCAAATTACAAACAGACTTTACAAGCTCTGAACAGTGGCACAACAAAGGGTATAATGGTCCATTATAGACCGAAAATCTCTCGCACGTGTCCACATGACACAACCTTTATTTACAAGCCTAAAGAGGCCACCAACCCAACTAAAATGGGACTATTAAGCCTTCGGCCACCCCTCTACATTCTGTACAAGGCATGAACATGCCAAAAGACACGGACATACATAAGCATTACATCAAACACCCTGTTTCGAAGTTTGTCCGTGACATTCTCCCCCACTTATTCCTTCGACGTCCTCGTTGAAGCCTTTGTCGACACTGCAACTCCTCGCCTTTGTTGAGTCTTCAATCTTCTGCTCCAGCTACAATGCGCCTCTTGGCTCCCAGTTGCTCTCCGTTGTTGTTTTTGAGTAGTCGAACCTTTGATCCGCCATGCTGCTGCAACTCACCAATGACAATGACTCTGGTGTGGGGTTGGCTGAGTTGTGTTGATCATTGTTGATTCCTGCGGATCCCCCAGATGAAGGAAAAGACCATTCTTACTGCGCCAGTCTCTCAAATTCCACATGCTGCTTGAACTGGGTGGATGCTTGTTGGAGCTTTAATAAGCATCGTCTCGCAAACTTCTGAAGTTTTGGATCCTTCCTCCACAACATTTGCTCATTGACTCTTCTTTCACTTAATTGTCACATCCAAGTAGGTTCACATCACTTCCGCTTTCGATTGGCATTTCGTTGGGAAATGAAGCGGACAATCTACTCTCAGTAGCACTGATCACCATTGGTGAGGATTTGACAACTATTGTCTTTCATTATCTTCGAAGGGTCTTTGAACTTGTGCATAGCTCCTCTGCTGGATAGATAAGAGAATTGGGGTACTCGGTTTCGCCCATTCTCTTAATAGTTGAGAAGGCAAAGGTTACTTGACTTCGCCCGCCTCCTCGAGGTTGTACTCCATGCATCGAGCTGGTTACTGGCCTTCGCCTGCTCTTTGCTCGCACTTCTGAAGCACTTGATATATTTGCACTCCTTGCGTTGAGTTAGCTACTGTGATTCACCTTCTCAATGCCATTGAACTTCTGGAATGCAGGAAGTTTTCACCCCAACTTGGAGTAGTTCTCTTATAGGTTTGGTCGCCTCTGGGATTGTACCGTCTTCTCCATCAACCCTGCCGCCTACTCCTCTGAGTAGCAAAGGTACAGCACCGCGTACTGCCTACTTCGTTCCTTGGTTATGCACTCTTGCATGACTCGAAGTCCTTCACTTTCGGCTATATTGATGAGAAGCACATTGACACCGGTCTTACGAAGTTCTTCGGCCTCTGCCCTTCAGCCTTGTCTCAGTACTTGGAGATTGCCTCTGCATTCTCCACCTCCTCGGCCCCTTTCACGACCAAGCGCTCTCCCTCCATGAGAGCAAGGGATCAATGACTTTCACGGAAGTCCCGCCTCTACGGTACCATGGCGTTGCCATGCCCATAGCCCTACTATCCGTTGCCTCGCATCTGCATCCATTTTCTTCACGATCAGTAGATATGTCTCCGTGGCACTCCTCTGAGTCCACCTCCATTCTAACTGATGCTTGATTTTGGGTAGCTAAGTCCCTATGGACTCGTCGTCGCTTCCTCGCCCCTTTCGACCCCCCCTGCTTCAACACCTCTGTGTTCTCCAAGCAATCTGTTTGGTCGATGGAGAGACAGACTGCAACTCTCATGCATGGCCTCTGCCATCACGTTGTAGGGTTTGCACCAATTCTGTTCTCCTTAGCTTCCTTGGTAGCAACGTTCGCTTACTCGGCCTTGTCCTCTGACTTGCCGGGCTCCCTTAAGCGAATATGAGCTCTGGAGTAGTCCAACTCTCCAGCTGCTTTGATCATACCTCTGCATGATCCAGTCCCTCCCATGGAACTCACTGGTACTTGCATTCGAACTTTTCTCTTGGTGGAACCCAGCCCCCATATGCTGATGACCAAGGTTTTCATCCGATGCAAAATTCGATGCATGCACGGAAGACCCGCCTCTGCGGTACCATGGCCTTCACTCCTTAAATCCATAGCCCTTCTTACCGTCGTGTTGTTCACCGAAGTGGAGCTCCCTGTAGCTCCCGATCATACCTCCATATGATCTAGTCCCTCCCGGGACTAAGTCGTGTGTATCGCATTGCCACGAACTGTTCCACCACGATCCGCTGCACCATGTCGCCTCCTGGTGACATCTCCATTGCATTCTGATCCTTGTGGAATAAACTCGAATTGTGAACCCTCCATGTGTGGCCTCTACCAATACATCGCAGGGTCTCCTCCACCTCCGATTTTATTCGCTCCTTTGGCAATCGACCTTCATCCACCCACTCTTGGGTCACACCTAGATGAAGCACCGCTCTAGGACAGTCCGTTGCCTAGTAGCTCCCGAAGTCCACCGACTTCACTATAATTTGTGCATCATTGTCTGGATCCTGGGCCTCTGCCCCTACCAGCACAATCTCCGCTGCGCACCGCTTCCTTCATAGCAACTCGAATGGCAACACTGTGGCATATTCTTCAAGAGTACCCGCCTCTGCGTCCTCTTGCCCCGTGCTAAGGCCTTCTGAACCCAACTTCGCCTCCGCAAATTGAGTCGCCTTAGTTCCTCCATCAAATGCTTCTCCGAGATAAGATGCATGTGCCCCGAAGCTCCCTTCATCTTTGGCCCATGCAAGATGAGTCCACTCCGACAGAATGAATGGCCCATGGAACAACATGATCCTGCTCTTGCCTCTACAAGAGTTCATGTCCTTGACCTTTGTCCAAGGAAAGCACCGTGCCTCTGCTCCATGTTCCAACTTCTATGCTGGCTCCCTTCATGCGGCTTGGGTATTTCGCCAAGTTACACCCAAGTTGCTCCGCTCCTCGTTTTTGCATTGAGTCGATGGTGGCCCTCGCGCCCACCATTCCACGGGTCAGCCCTCCCTTGAGTCCGATCTCCACATCGACTCCAAGTGTGCCTTCATTTAAGTTGCTTTAGGTCGCTCCCCCACTTGATCTCGCAATGCATCCACCAATGCATTCTCTCAAGCGAGATCATGTGACGACTCCTCGCCGCTTGCTCAGTCCATCGAGCTTCGTGGAGTTGTTGTTTGTTGAGGTACTCCTCCTCAACCTGTGTGGTCCATCGCACATAATTCTCCCTCTGGAGAGCCGAGACTTATCCCTCCTGGATAACTGTCCCATTGAAGCAACATCTCTCTTCATTTCGGAGACCACCATCCCCTTGGACTACTCCGATCTGCTGAACAAACTGTGCATTGTTCTGCCTCCTGCAAACGCACTTGCTATATTGCGTTTCCACGTCAATACAGCCCCCACTGCACCCCTCAAGGCCTAGCAACATGCTAAACTCGTTGCACACTTTAGCCTCCTACGGACGTATCCTTCACATGCCGAAGAGAAAGTTTCAATGCTCCATGGCGCCGAGTTTCGGTCGCCTTGGGATGGCCACGAACATTCCATCGTCTGCATACAAACCCATGCATGAGTACCAAATTCTTCGAGTTAACAATTCCCCTCACTTCTGTGAGCTTTGCATAACTCTTTTGATCGTTGAGCAACTCATTCCACCTTGCATGGTCTCATTCTTGCCAAGCGCCTCGCTTGCCTAGTGCACCATCAAGTATAGTTGTCAACGTTGAGCCGTAGCTCAAACTCAGCCATCCCAACCTTTGTGCGCTCCACATTCTTCCAAACTTGCCTGTTCTCATGGTGCCTCTTGCGCGAAGGGTTGGCCATTCCTCTGAATGCCAATCTCGGATGCCCGCTCCTCTGAGCGACTCCTTTTCCCTACATCTCCATGCCCGTTTTCCCCCAAACGGTCGCGCGTGTGCTGATTGCCCTCAACGCAGCCCCGCTAGGTCCCCCACGTTTGCATGCTAAGTGTTTCTATGAGTGTTTGTCCCGCTCTGATACCATCTGTCATGGACTTAGCTGGTTTTGCCTAAGTCGTGCGGCACCCTTACGTGTCCGTCCGCAAAGGTCAACCTCCCCGAAGCCTCCCATTGTCTCTTAGGACCACCAAAAGAGAGAACGGGTTAGAGAGAACGCCTCAATCGGGATCCACAAGCAAACATCTCCGAAAAACACTTCATAGACAATGCAAATTACAAACAGACTTTACAAGCTCTGAACAGTGGCACAACAAAGGGTATAATGGTCCATTATAGACCGAAAATCTCTCGCACGTGTCCACATGACACAACCTTTATTTACAAGCCTAAAGAGGCCACCAACCCAACTAAAATGGGACTATTAAGCCTTCGGCCGCCCCTCTACATTCTGTACAAGGCATGAACATGCCAAAAGACATAGACATACATAAGCATTACATCAAACACCCTGTTTCGAAGTTTGTCCGTGACAGTCCGGAGAAACCTACGAGAGATTGCTCCGATTACAATTCCGGGCCACCAACAATGAGACCGAGTACGAGGCGCTACTTCATGGCCTGCGCCTCACTCTAGAGATGCATGTGAGCAACCTAAAAGTCTTCATCGACTCCCAGTTGGTGCTGGGACACGTCAATGGGAGCTACAAAGTTCGGGACCTAACAATGGCATTATACCTAACAGAAGCAAAACGGCTCGCCCATCGCTTCAACCGCCTCTCGATCACTAGAGTACCTCGGGCGTAGAACACACAGGCCGATGCATTGGCCAGATCAGCCTCCATCTATAGCCTGGTGACAACCCTGGCAACTAAATTCGTAATGGCACCAACAATACCGCATCACACGGTCACCGAAACGAAGGTCTCACTGAACTGGATGGAAGAGATCCTCTGCTTCAAGGAGGACGGGACGAAGCTCGATGACCCGACGATCGCACGATGACTGAGGCAAACCCAAGCTTGGTATTGTGTGTTCGGTGGACAGCTGTACCGCTGGGCTTTCTCTCAACCCCTCTTGCACTGTCTCACATCGTCAGAAGCTGAAATGGTCCTCGCCGAACTCCACAAGGGGATTTGTGGGGAACACATTAGGGGACGAACTTTGGCTTTCAAGACTCTTAGACAGGGGTACTACTGGCCGACCATGCGCCAGGAGCCATATCATATGTGCAGCGGTGCCAATAATGTCAAAGGCATGCCCAACTACAACACCAGCCAACGGTTCCTCTTACCCCGATGGAGGCAGCCTAGCCCTTCGCCCAATGAAGACTTAATCTCCTTGGACCCTTTCCTCCATCATCGGGACAATGATGCTTTCTTATAGTCAGGGTTGACTACTTCACGAAGTGGGTTGAAGTCGAACCCTTAGCCTCTATCATCGAGAAACAAGTTCAAGGCTTCACGTGGAAGAACA
Organism: Musa acuminata AAA Group; assembly: GCF_036884655.1. NCBI lineage: Eukaryota > Viridiplantae > Streptophyta > Magnoliopsida > Zingiberales > Musaceae > Musa > Musa acuminata. Next base: position 19,154,967 of record NC_088334.1, on the reverse strand, counting down.
TTATTACCCGGTTCGGGATCCCGAGGGCTATCGTCATCGACAACGGAGCTCAATTCAATAATGCTAAGTTTAAGGCCTATTGCTAGTCGTACGGGATACAATTGAAGTTTAGCTCGGTCGCGCACCCCCAAACTAATGGCCATACCGAAGTAATGAATCAGGCGATTCTGGAGGGCCTCAAGAAGAGGGTCTCGGGCACGCACGGAGCCTAGGTGGATGAGCTTCCTAGTGTCCTATGGGCGATGCGAATGACTCCCAAAACCGCCTCGGGGGAGTCTCTGTTCAGCCTGGCGTTCGGGTCCAAACCAGTCCTCCCACTTGAGATGGTGTTCCCGACCCTGCGCACCTCCAACTATAAATAAGAAGACTCCGAGGAGGGCCTACGAGCAAACCTAGAACTCCTTGAGGAAACAAGAGCCAAAGCACACCTACGTACCTTGGCATACAAAAAGGCTACGACTCAGATGTACAACTGCAAAGTTCATCCACGACCGATCAAGGTCAGGGACCTCGTCCTTCGAAAGACGGAAGTGAGCAACCCGACTCGAGCGAGAGGAAAGCTCATGCCCAACTGGGAAGGCCCCTATCGGGTCTACGACATGGTCTGAGAAGGGACCTACCGACTCGAGACTATGGGAGGAAACCCTTTTCCAAGGATGTGAAATACGACAAATTTAAAGAAATTCTACCAGTAATGGATGTAGGTCAAGGTGCTGAAAAGACATGTGTTATTAAGGAGCATGCACATCCACAATCGGAAAGGACAAGTTAGGATTCCAAAACAAGAGTTTTTTTTCATTGATGAAAAAGAAATACACGTTGTGGTCGGGCGATACAAGTTCAAGATTCGACCCGACCAAAGTAAAAGAAAAGACGAATACAGTTCTTAATTTAAAGGAGTCTCGGGCCCATCATCAGAGGGGACGCTCGCTGACATGTCAACGTTATAATCCTCTAACTGGTCGGCAAATAGGTCCGACTCTAGTTCTAGGTCAAGGTACCTCGCTCGAAAATGAGCGTAAGCCACCCAATACCCAAACTCGTATGTCACCCGCCCCGACCTCACCAGGCCACACTCAAACCCGACGGATGACTTGTACTCGACAATTTCTCCCTTGATCTTCTCGGGTAGCACCAACCATTCCTCCTTCAAGACCTCTTCGGCAGCCCAAGCCAAAGATCTGGCAGACTCGATGTCATGGGAGAGGGTCAGCAACTCATCATCCAGCGTCTGGATGCGGGACCGGCTTTCCTCCAGCTCAGCCTTCAAGCGCTTCATCTCTTCGTCCAAAGCCAAGGCACGTTGTTCGGTTGCAGCCACAACCTCTAGGCTAAATCTGATCCTCAGCTCTAAGTTCTCCTAGCGAAGCGCGGCATAGACGTCCGACTAACGCTCAATCGCCCACTCGGCATCGAGGACCCGATCGATCAACGCCATGGTGTAGTGTTGGCCCTGCACCAAAATCCATATTAGGACCCACGCAAAGAAGGAAGAATCAAAGAAGGAAGGAGTGCCACCACTTACCCAGACCAACGACTTGGTCGCCCGATCTGCCAATGCCTCCGAGGAGGAGCAATAAAGCTCCTTGGCCATGGCCGAGTGAAGCGCCCCCCGGATGAACTCTTGGGCGATCGTACCGTCAACCTAGATTTAACTGTCAACTATAAGAGTCGCCCACCAAGAGGCATAGGGAGTCCCCGGCTCCCTCGCCAGAAGATTGGCCATACTCAAGGCCTGATACCGCTCGCCTTCGGCCTAAGCATGGACACGGCACAGGTCCTGCATCGACTTCGGGCGCCTCGGTGCCCTCTTCGAAGGGTCATCACTGGACGATCCGGCCACCCCCTTCCCTTTCGCGCTCCCTGAGCCCTCGCCTTGGGGAGCAGCCCCAGACGACCTCGGGACGACACTCTCACAAGCAGCTGAGCCCGCGAACATCTTCCGGACCACGGTCTTCGCCTTCTTCTAAGGGCGACTTGCCTCCGAGGACCCCGGCGCCCTCCTCAGTGTGCCCTTCTACGAGGCACCCCCAGCTCCGGAACCCTCGCCACCCCGAGATGGTGGCGCGACGGCCTTGGCGTGAAGCATCCTCTTCACAGACTGAAGATCCACTATCTCTACAAGGAAAATCCCGGTCGGTCAGCTAGCTCAGGACGAGTGAACGATCCATAATATACGAATGACCATACCCCCAATGGCTGGGCTCAATCTCGCTTCGACCAGCCACTTCTCGGTCATCTCCCTGATTGCACGAGAAGAGGACAAGATGCCTCTCAGTCGATTCACGTCCGCTGTTTCTCCGACAGAAAGCAACGGGCGGGTGTTGTCGATGGTTCGGGAAGTCCATCCAGTACTAAAGCCCCACCCCCGACTACAACTGATGAAAAAGAAGCAGCGCTTCCAACCTTTATTGTTGGAAGGAGCGTCGCTAATCTTAAAATCGCTACGGGTGGTCAGGTAATACCCGTCTTGCCCCTTACATAGACGGAAGCAACCTAGGAAGAGGGTCCTGGTCGGCTTGATCCCGGCCCCTCGAAACTCCTTAATAAAAGCCACCAGATAGCGCCAAGAGTTTGGCGCCATCTGGGATGGCGATATGCCCCCACTTACGGAGGCACTCCTTGATAAGGGATGCAGCGGGAACCGTAGTCCCGCCTCGAGAGCCCCCGCGATCAGCCCGAACCCGTCGAGAAACTAGTCGTACGGTCGCTCACCAGGCCGAGGGGCATGAACGCCATAGCACTCCGGGATACGATAGCTATCCCGAAGTACCCTCAAAAAGTCCTTGATCACCACTGAGCCCACATCATGCCATCACTTGAGAGTTTCAAGTGCAGCAGGGCTCCCTACAGCCTCCAATGGTGCGCCACCCGAGGACAAGCTAACGACTTCAGCTCACAGGCCCCTAGAAGAAGAAGACAAAGAAGAGAAGATGAGAAAGAAGACAAGGGAGAAGAAGACGAAGATGAAGATGGAGACATCCTGACCTCAAGGTTGTAAGGAAGAAGTCGGGGCACAGAACGAAGGACTGAGCAAAAGTGATGGCAATGACTCTGGGAAAAGCTTATAAAGAGCATACTACTCCGCTACGAGATGACGATTGGGCTTCCCAAGGAGAGAGATGGCCACAACATTTAAAACCATCATAACTCCTTAGATTCTCCAAATTCACCGGTCTCAGAGCCCCCGCTAAAGGCGCCTCGTAACCCGAGATCTACTGTCGGAAGCCATTCGTAACAAGAAGTTTCCCGCTAGGCCCTGCACCGCTCCACCAGGCACACCACGTTGCATAATGGCACCCGGGCAAACCTCAGCGCACCGCTCCACCATGCACACCACATGGCGCAATGACACCCGGGCAAACCTAAATGTGCCGCCTAACGAGGCCCCTCAGTCTTCATCTTAGTTGCGCTAGATCAATCCCCGACTTATGACTAGCCAGTCTTTATCTGAGTCGCGCCAGATCAGTCCTCCGACTTGCGACTAGCTAGTCTTTATCCGAGTTGCGCCAGATCGGTCCTCCAACTTACGAATCGCTAGTCCACCCTGAGCCCGAGTGCAGACCCTCGGCCCACAGGCCCAGTCTTCATCCTAGTCGTGCCAGATCGGTCCCCGACTTGCGACTAACCAGTCTTTATCTGTGTCGCGCCATATCGTTCCTTCGACTTGTGACTCGCCAGTCCAGCTTGAGCCCGAGTGCAGATCCTCGACTCATAGGCCCAGTCTTCATCCTAGTCGCGCCAGTTCAATTCCTGACTTGCGACTAGCCAGTCTTTATCCGAGTCACACTAGATCGGTCCTCTGACTTGTGACTCGCCAGTCCACCCTGAGCCCGAGTGCAAACCCTCGGCCCACACGCCCAATCTTCATCCTAGTCGCACCAGATCGGTTCCCGACTTGCGACTAGCTAGTCTTTATCCGGGTCGCCCCAGATTGGTCCTCCGACTTGCGACTCGCCAATCCAGCCTGAGCCCGAGTGCAGACCCTCGGCCCACAGGCCTAGTCTTTATCCTAGTCTCACCAATTCGGTTCCCGACTTGCGACTAGCCAGTCTTTATCCGAGCCGTGCCAGATCGGTCCACCGACTTGTGACTCACCAGTTTAGCCTGAGCCCGAGTGCAGACCCTTGGCCCACAGGTCCAGTCTTCATCCTAGTCACGCTAGATCGGTCCCTGACTTGTGACTAGCCAGCCTTTATCCAAGTTGCGCCAGATCGGTCCTCCGACTTGTGACTCTCTAGTCCAGCCCGAGCTCGAGTGCAGATCCTTGGTCCATAGGCCCAGTCTTCATCCTAGTCGCGCCAGTTCGATTCCTGACTTGCGACTAGCTAGTCTTTATCCAAGTCGCGCTAGATCGGTCCTCCGACTTGCGACTCGCCAGTCCACCCTGAGCCCGAGTATAGACCCTTGGCCCAGTCTTCATCCTAGTCACGCCAGATCAGTTCCCGACTTGCGACTAGCCAGTATTTATTCGAGTCGTGCCAGATCGATCCTTTGACTTGTGACTCACTAGTCCAGCTTGAGCTCGAGTGTAGACCCTCAGCCCATAGGCCCAGTCTTCATCGTAATCGCGTCAGATCGGTCCCCGACTTGCGACTAGCCAGTCTTTATCCGAGTCACGCCAAACCGGTCCTCTAACTTGCGGCTCGCCATTCCTGCCTGAGCTCGAGTGCAGACCCTTGGCCCACAGGCCCAGTCTTCATCCTAATCGCGCCAGATCGGTCCTCCAACTTGCGACTTGCTAGCCACAAGCCTGAGCCCGAGATCAGTTACTCGGCCAACAAGTCGTCTCCTCCCGGCTCACACAGCTCGGTCTCTTGGCCATCAACTCACCAACATCATCCTGCATGGGCCCAGCCACCCAACCAATGGTGCAAATCCTTTCCAAAGCACAGGGTATCGCCCCCGAATTGCCTCACGGTGAGCCAATCCAACCTCGCCTCGCAAGCAATCAACATAGCCGTAGCATTTCGACCTAGGCGCACCCCTCGCCCTCTTGAGGGGGGGGGGGGGATGGGACAAGTGATAAGATATATTTTGGGTTCCAACCATGCCACCACCGATGTCATGCCACGCTACAGCCAAGTCGGCAAGAGGAGTACCCCCACGCACCGAGCCAGAATCCATACCAAGGCGTTGCTCGGTACGTCCCGTCCTGGAAAGCCCGGGACGGTGGCTGCACAAAGGTACCATCTCACCTCTCAAGGATCGATTACCACACCAAACCCACGTACGATCGACCCTCGTACAATAGTATAAAAACCCCTGGCCAGCATCCGACCCAGGGGGAGACAAAAAAAGAAAGAGAGAGAGAGATCAACCCACCACTGACTTACTCGTCGGTGGGGCCACGGTCGATAAACACCCGACGGGGGTTTTTTGTGCAGGAAAGCGGATCTCCCCAAGACGAGACCATCCCGATCGAGAGAGGCGTTTTCAATATTCTGACGTCAGCACCCCGTTCGGAGGGCACGATCGACCTCGTCAACTAGCCCACCCGGCCGAAGACTCCCGACATCGACTCGCGAACCAGGCCGTGTTGACTCATCAGCCACGGCGCATCAGTTCATCAACAAATGTAATCTACCAGATTGGGCAATATAATCGATGCCGAAGGATCACGAAGCATCGTAGCTAAAGCAAATAAGATTAATCAAAACCCTTAATGATTCTCCCTCTCGTTTCTTAAGCACCGGCCATCGATCCTCATCCACTTGTCGAATTATGTATGGGTTGCGGTCTCTATGCGCCTCCGGGCCATGTCAGTTGACTTGGAACACAGTCGCTTCAGCTTCAGCTTCAGCCTCAGCCGACATTAGCTCGATGCAAAACCCCCACTCTCCATTACATCTTTTTCCACTCACTACTTGCCTGGAATCCTGGGTCATCCACGAACACAATAGCACACGAGGCACTCTTGGCATTATAGTTTCATGCCATGCCTATCACAATGCAGTCATTGCTTTCTATCTGTGTCCGTGATGCTGCTGAGCCGATATCAGGCACCTGATCTCAGCTGGGGGTGTCAAGGCATGCTAAGATAATTGTGGTCTTATGGAGTCCTTGCTGTTCTCTCTCTGGATAAGGCACCAAGAAGGTTTCCTTCGCAGGAGAGATGATGCCGCTGTCGTTTAGGGTTCACAGAACTCGCAGCTTTGGCAGACAGCGGTATCATCTACTGCGGAGGAGACATGGCTGGCGCAAACGTGGACTCCTCTTCCAGGTTGCTCTCCAACCTAGCCAATTGCTTTCCCCCTCGGTTTATACTCGTCATGACACAAAGCTGAGTTTTTCTTCTTCTTCTTCTTCTTCTTCTTCTTCTTCTTCTTCTTCTTTTTTATTTTCTTGCCTATTATCTGAGAATTTTCAAGATCTTGAGCATGAACAAGATTAGATTTGACTCTCGGTAATTCCATTTACCAATTCACAGAAAAGCTTCTTCTCCTTGAAATCACTTTTGCATGGCTCCAGCCCTTGGATCTCAAGATTATATCTGTTTAAATCATCCTCTTCCACAATGATAAGATTGTCACAAAAAATATATTTATATTATAATTTTAAGAGCCTCTTGAAAAATTTTCATACTAAAATAGACCATAGTTCTGAAGGCCAATCATACATTCAAGTAATAGAACTTTTAGAAAATTAATCTGATTAGCTAATCAATGAGCACTATCATTATTATCCTCATAATATATATGAGTAAATTTATAATTAATGAACCTAATAATTAAAATAAAATAAAAAATAATTCCAAAATACTCCTCCAATGAGAGTTTTCTCTCTGTTCCAAGTTTTAGCCACCAGTGCACAAGCATCGGATTCAATAATTAACTTTGAGATCCTCACTTCTCAATTCCAGAGTTCAAAAGTTCAGCTTTCCAATCATTCACTCCAGATAGAATACTCAGTAAACAAACTTCTTCTATTACTCGGCCGTAAAAGATTATTTTCTAAAGTTAAATCTTTACATTTATAAAGATATAGACTACGTAAAGGCTATGATAAGGGAGAACCAGAAAGCTTTTTGCATTCTACTACTGTAATGCTTGTGTTCAGTCAGTGTCTCGTAAACCTATTACTTCTACATTATTAGAGAAAATTTTCTTGCTAACAGTCGTCCTCTGCATATTTTTAATCTCCATAATTTTGGGCCTTCTGCATTCAAGATCGTGCGGATCAAAATTTGCCACGTCTATCAACCGTAGGCCTTCTTGAGTCTCCGGTTGGGTTTAACTAATCTACCGGCCGGACCGGTTCTTCTGTGGTCGAAGAAGAGCAGGCGGTGTCAGAAACCTAGGTGGTGTCGATCGAAGCAGAGAAGCGGGTATGATGGACGATCGGCGATTTGGGAGCTCTTGCCGATGTTTATCGTGGGATTAGCGGTAGATTTCCTTTGGAAATGGTGAGTTGTTTGATTCTTCTTTTCCCGCTTGTTCTTGCTCGAAAATGTGTGGGATTTGAGGGTTTTGATTAGTGATTTTTTCAACTCCTTCTGTGAAAAGAAGCATCTATTCTTATCTGATCTCTTTCTGATCATGTAATTGCAAAAGCTTTTTCCTTCTAGATTTTAAGATTTGTAGGAATTGGCGATGATTTATACGTGTGTTGTTGTGGAAGATTGCTTTTGTTTCTCTCGCTTGCATTCTTTGTTAGATGGCAATCTCTTCGAGGGTCAGTTGTTGAAGGATTATTACCTCTTTCATGATAGCTCGCTCGGCATGCAAAATTCACGTTGGGATTGTTCTATTTGCTCCTTTGGATATCATCCTTGATTTAGTCATCGGGTTATTGTCATCCACCAAGATCATAGGTCAATGAGTAGTAGTTCAGTGTGTTACGAGATACGGCATGTATCTCAGAAGTATTTGTGTATAGGGTTTCGATTTATCACGCACTGCTACTTTGGTTAATGTTTTTACAAGTTCATGATTTAGGAAAAAAATTCTGATGTTGATGCGTATGCTTCAAATTGGATTTTTTACAAATACTGATTAGTACTGATGACTAGCTAGAGCGACGACTTCTTGTTGATAAAAACAAAACAATTTTCAGTTGCCATTTAGTTTAATAAGAAGTCTTTGTTTGCCTGCTTTGCGTCAGTTACTTCTTTCATATGTTTGTTGTTAATGAACTAAGATGTGAGTTATTGGAAATAATCTCTGTTCCCAGGAGTAAGACAGTGTCTGCCTCATGTACTTGGATACCTTTTCTAAATTATTTTCTGCTAAACATCTCAATATAAATATATCCTGTCCGAAATTACTTATGTTAAAGAAAATTTATTTGAAGTAGTTTAGAAATCCAAACAAGGTGTTAAAAGGCACTACGTATGTTGAAATAGATCAAGTTAGAGGTTCATGCGAAAGAGAGGAAGACAAATGGGGCCTTGATCAGGAGATATAAGGATAAAGACTGTTGGATAAAACATCTTTTGCCTTTGTATTGATCTAAACACCGGGCAAAATCAGCTAATTTTGGAAACCTCAGAGTAGGAACTTGTTCATGTGGTTGTTGAAGTGTTGGCTGGATCTCAATACTATGTTTTGACAAGTGAAAACGGACAAGGAAAATTATTACAGAAATAAGACCTGAAACCACCGTTGGTGTATAGAATATGCCATATTGGAGTTATTTTGGAGCAAGGCCTTTAGGGTTGATCCTCAATAGAATGCATATATCAATCTTACAGAATAGGTTTTACGGTCTTTATTTTCATTAGATCAATAATTTGGCTGATGTAGATGCATGTTTCATCAATATTTTTGGATTATTTTACGCTTTAATCCTTCTTATAATTTGGCTCTTCTTGCAGGTTTTACCTTTACTAGCAGGATTAGCAGTTGCTGCTGCTGCTCTTGCTGGTAGATATGGTGTCCAAGCTTGGCAGGCATACAAGGCTCGGCCGGTAGTTCCTCGTATGCGTAAGTTCTATGAAGGGGGCTTCCAGCCTACTATGACGAGAAGGGAAGCTGCCCTTATTCTTGGTGTCAGGTATGCATAATAAATTAGAAAAGAAGAAGATAAACCTGGTCTCAACTTTTCAAATTTTGTGGAAGTACATGCTTTCTGTATTTGTTGCAACAGCAAGTTATCAAATCTTGCTATGTACATATGTGAAAAACCAGGTTGACATTCTACATTCTACTTCCCCAAGGCAGCCATATTATTTCCATCTCGCAAACTGTCATTTAATAGATCGTAGGTGGTCTCCTGTCATTATATTATCTTTGTAGGATCAGATGGACAGAATCTCAGACAAGGATAGTATCCTTGACTCAGCTTTAGATTCAGGTTTAATTAGAAAGATCTTGATATTTTGGGCTGAAGAAGGTGATGCTTGATGTTTGACATTGTAATGGTAACATGGAATAGCCATGCAAGATATGACTATACTTCATTCAAATTGTACTGTAAGCAATGAAGTTTCTTTCACTTGCACAAGGTAGAATATGATCCACAAGAAAGATTGTGGATGTATTATTTACACATTGATAATGGTGTATTGGTGGTTTGTTGAGTTTCCGCAGAAAGCAATGATTTATAATGTCTTGTTATTGATTTTTTTTTTTTTACTTGGGGAAAGTCAGAAACCTTTTTGTATTTTGAAAGGAATATGAAGAGAAACTTGCCATTTGCTTTTATCTAGATCTTGAAAGCTGGGATCTGGTAGTAGCTTGAATGAAACTCTCTATTAGGAGTTTTGCCTGTCACTTTGCATTTGGTAAATAATACATTATCATCTTAGTGACATTTCTGTGCCGCTATTATATTTTCTTTATTTTGATTTCTCACTAATAGTTTGTAGTTATGCTTTATCAGGGATCTATACTGGAATAAATATCAGTAGTTTGTATCTTTATGGTCTATGCTCATCATAATGTGGTCCGACTCATTAGTTATTACCAATGAGTTTCAGGTTTGCCTGTCAAGTCAGCTTAAGTAGTTTCAGATTTTGAAAGCTAATTCCTAACAGGCTCCTTCTATAAAATTCACAATCATATTTCTATTTAACCTGGCTGGTTATTTTCATGCAAGCAATTTTTCCTGTCAATACCATGTTCTGCCTCCCTTTGTACCTGAAAATTTCCAATTTCAGCCACATTTTTTTTGTTATATAGTTTTCATTATTCTGACTGAGAACTACTTTTTGTTACAGGGAAAATGCCCCTCCAGACAAAATAAAAGAAGCACACAAAAAGGTTATGGTTGCTAACCATCCAGATGCAGGAGGAAGTCATTACCTTGCTTCCAAGATTAACGAGGCAAAAGATGTCCTGCTTGGAAAGACCAAAGGTGGTGGATCTGCATTTTGATTTACCTGCACAACATGTGAAATCTCATCAATTGTGCAGTATATTTGGTCACACAAGATCATCCTCAAACTTACCATCCCTATGATACTTTGTCTCAATGTTAAAGATTTATCGCAATTCGAGTCGAAGATGCAGGATAGTTGGTGCAATGTCTCATCATTGTGTTGGGGACATGCGATGCTATAGAGCCCCATTCATAATTTTTTTTTTTTTCAAGTGTGCAACATCGTTCTACAATAATTGAAGTATGGATCTTTTATGACTTGAAATCACCCAGGTGCTGCTTTCATTTTTCAATGAAACAATGCATTGCCGGGCGGGTATTTAAGTGTCAGATAACTCCATATAGTCAGTCATTCAGTGTTTGATCAAAAATGGCTTTGCGATGTCAAACTGGATTTGTATGAACGCCACTGAAGATCTTTCTTGCATTCAGTATTCCTGTGAGTTGAATATTTTTTGTGATTTCATATTCTCATTTTAAATTCTTGAAACAATCCATTTTCTTGCAGTAAGTATTCCTGTGGGTTGAATATTTTTTGTGATATCATATTCTCACTTTAAATTCTTGAACCAATCCATTTTCCCTTTGCCTTACCGGAGGGCTACGTGTTGACATCTGTCTATGAGAAGAATTTATTGAGGAAGAAACAATGAAGGAAAATTGATGCTTCACAGAGGTAACAGGTTTTCGACTATATAATGAACATGATCTAACATCGTCATTGAAGTGCGATTGCCGTGTCCTGTTTGTAAAAGTTATTGAAAGATACTTTATAAGATCTTTATGCTTGTCCTGCTAGCTTTGGTAGAGAAGGCTAAGTTTCGAGCGTCATTGAATGCTTCTGAAACACGGATCCAGATTGTTAGAGTTTAATAACCAGCCATACATTATGATGGAAGAAGAACATAATTTGCAGGATGAAAATTTAATTAGGGAGTTACCTCCAAGGAATTAAATTTTGGTCCTAATTCACCGAACTTAGTGATTTGTTAAGGAGGTACAATTCGACTGAACTTATAATAGTGAAATTGAAGTTAGAAGACCTGGGAACGAGATCTTGAGGGAGCAAAAGGCCACAGGGGTTGATGCTCTCAAAAGAGTACGTTCGAGTTGTCCTAGCGAATAAAAATAAGCCATATGAAATGAATTGTCCTAGCGAATAAAAATAAGCCATATGAAATGAAGTTTGTGCTCGGTCAAAGGTATAGTATCTAGATAACATTATAGAAATATGTTAGATTATATAATATTATGTAAGATATATTATATATCTGATTGAATTTTAATGACAGTTATTAATCAATAATAAAAAGTTTAATTATTATAATATTTTTTATGAGATAATCTTAATATGAGGGATTCTACTGATTACTTATTTTTGACCCTCTGCTTTCGCTTATAAATAGATAAGATCTTATAGGGATTAAAAACGAGACGTGGATATATAATATTATTGAGTGATTATAGATCTTCTTTCTGTTGAATCTCGGATTTTGATAATGAAGTCAATTGTCATTTGTTATCTAATCTATATGTTGAGATAAGTGTGCAGGATTAACTACGATGAAAGTAAGATATGCAGCAGGAGTTACGCCGCAGTCAAGACAATGATCTCGTTGGGAGTTCGAGAGTTCGACGGAAGTTCGGACATTCGTCGGAGGTTCTGCGGGAACGAATCCGAGAAGTCCATGAGCTTGCCAAAAGAAGCTCGTCGGAACTCGCCAAGTGGATCGTCACAAGTCCAAGAGTTTTCCGAAAGTCCGCAGGAGCATCACCGAGGGTTCATCGGATGATCGATGAAAGTTCGCCGGAAGCTCGCCGGAAGAAGCGATTGACGCACCGGAGCAGGTTGCAGTAAATATCTTAGGAAAAATCATAGTTAGCATAATGATTAAGTTGGAAATGGGAGGTGATCCTATTAACTTAATCTTGGGGCAATTGGGCCCTTGAAAAACCCAAATTTGGCCGAATGGATCAACCCATTCGGACCCTGATTTCTGCCAGGCGGTTGAACCGCCCAAGCCAGGAGGTGGCACCGCCTGGGCTAAGTCCCCGAGCGAGACTGGGCAGTGCAACCGCCCCAGCTAGGAGGTGGCACCGCCTGGGCTCAGTCTCCGAGCGAGACTGGGCGGTGCAACCTCCCCTGACAGAGGTGGCACTGCTTGGGCTCGGTCTCCGAGCTCTGGCTGAGCGGTGCAACCGCCTCAGTCAGGAGGTGGCACCGCCTGAGCTCGGTCTTCGAGCTCTAGCAGGAGGTGTAACTGCCCCTGACAGGAGGTGGCACCGCCCAGAGGCTCAGTCTTCGAGCTCTGCCAGGCGGTGCAACCGCTCCAGTCAGGAGGTGCAACCACCAGATCCCGGAATTCCGGGAATTGACAGTTTTGAGCTCCAAATTCAAACTGGGTTGGGGCCTATAAATACCCCACCCATTCAGCACTGAAAGGGCACATAATATACACCAAGATCCTGATCTTGTTCAGTGATTTTTAGAGTTCAAAATTGTTGTAAAGGCCAAAAGTTCTTCTCCCTCTTTTCTTCCAAGTTCTGAGCTTTAAAGAGAGGAGAGAAATTTCTGTAAGGGTTGTCTCATAAGCCCGTCAAAAGGAGTGAAATTGTAAAAGGGCGGTTGGCCTTCGCCTATTGAAGGAAGGCCTCTAGTTGACGTCGGTGACCTCGTCGGTGGAGGAAGCCAAAAGTGGAGTAGGTCAAGATTGACCGAACCACTCTAAATCTCGGTTTGCATTTACTTTGAGCATATTATCTTTACTGCAAACCTTCTCTAAAGCTTACTGCTTTCTGCACATATACGATCGGGTTTCAAGCTTTGCACTTTCCGAATCGGCGTTTAGACGTAAAACAGTTTCATCGTACGATCATCATATTTCTGTTTGCGTTTACATTTTGATTTCTATCATAACTACAAATTGCCTTTATATCCTTGCTTAAACTGCATCTCGCTTAATCAAGTGATTTATGAATCAGCATTTAGACGTAAATCAGTTTTTTCGTACGAATATCATATTTCAGTTTGCGCCTACTATCTGATTAGAATCATAACTGCAAACTGCATTTATATCTTTGCTGCATCTCGCTTAAACAAAAGTTAAAGTGATTTACGAATTGGCTTTCTTACCAAAATCACTTTTAACGAACGAACGTAGTTTTTATTTTTCGTAGAAGGTTTTCCGCTGCACTAATTCACCCCCCCCCCCCTCCCCTCTTAGTGCTCTTGATCCTAACAATTGGTATCAGAGAGAGGTTAACTCTCAAATGGATTAAAACCCAAGAGAGATGGCATACGCTGGAAACCAAGAGGGCCATTTTATTACACGTCCACCCATATTCAATGGGACGGACTACACCTATTGGAAGACCTGAATGAGGATCTTTCTTATTTATATGGATTTTGAACTTTGGAATCTTGTCGAAAATGGATTTTCGAAGTCTTCTCTTCCAATGATCGATTGGAATGAATTGGAAAAGAAGGTTTTCGCTCTTAATGCAAAGGCTATGAATGCCTTATTTTATGCGCTTGATAAAAACGAGTTCAACCATGTTTCGGTTTGTGAAACCGCATTTGATATTTGGCACACACTCGAAGTGACTCACGAAGGCACAAGTAGAGTGAAAGAGTCAAAAATCAATCTTTTGTTATATTCTTTCGAACTTTTCCGGATGAAACCGAGTGAAACTATTGATGACATGTTTACCCGTTTCACGGATGTCCTCAACGGTCTAAAAGGACTCGAAAAAAGTTTTTCGGACTTTGAGCTTGTAAATAAGATTCTAAGATCCCTTCCTAAGAGTTGGGATCCTAAAGTCATTGCTATTCAAGAGGCGAAAGATCTAAACAACTTCCCTCTTGAAGAACTAATCGGGTCATTAATGACCTACGAGATGACTTGCAAAGCTCATGAAGAGCAAGAAGACATCCTTCCAAAGAACAGGAAGGATATGACACTTAGAACTTCAGAAGACCACTTGAGAGAAAACTCAAGTGATGAGGACTGTGACGATGACTTGGCACTTCTAACAAGAAAATTTAAAAAATTCATTAAAAGAAACAAGTTTAAGAATGACACAAAAATAAACTTGAACCCAAGAAGGACCAAGTTATTTGCTATGAGTGCAAAAAGCCGGGACACTACAAGAGTGATTGTCCCCAAGTCAAAAAGAGAACATCAAAGAAGAAGGCACTCAAAACAACATGGGATGACTCGAGCACGTCCGAAGAAGAGGAGTCCAACACCGAGCAAGTTGCTCATTACGCCTTAATGGCCATCGGAGAGGAGGTAACAAATTTAATAGATGCAGATTTATCATTTGATGAATTATTAAATACCTTCCATGATTTATTTGATGAATGCAAGATTATTAGTAGAAAATATAAATTGCTAAAAAAGGAGCATGATAGTCTTACTTGTAATTTCGATAAGTTAAAAGCTGAATATCATGATAGTTTAGGTTCATGCATAAAATGTCATGATCTAGAAACTCTCCAAAAGGAAAACTTACTACTTAAGGACACCTTGAAGAAATTCGAGGTTGGTAGCAAGTCCTTGAACATGATCCTTGCAAACAAGGGTCACGTTCCCAAAAGAAGTGGAATCAGATTTGTGAGAAGTCCTCACCAAAATCCAGCCATCTTCATAAAAGGCCCCATCTTACATGTTCGACACCAAGACAAATGCAACTTTTGTTACAAACTAGGACACAAAACGCATTATTGTCCATTCAAGAAAATTAGTCTAAACAAATTAATTTGGGTTCCTAAAGGAACCATGATAAATTCTATGCAACATGATAAATAATGTAGATCTATTTTTGAGGCATCCAAAAGCAAATGGGTAACTAAAGATCATCCTTTCTTGTAGAAACCTATACCATCGCAAGCTAGGAGCAAGAGATGGTACCTTGATAGTGGATGCTCAAGGCATATGAACGGAGATCCATCTCAATTCTCTAAGCTCACTAGCATAGACGAAGGCTATGTCACCTTCGGAGACAACAACAAGGGTAAAATCATTGGCAAAGGAACCATAGGTAACAAATCCAACTTCTTTATTGAAAATGTTTTGTTAGTTGATGGTTTAAAACATAACCTCTTGAACATTAGTCAATTATGTGATAAAGGATATATTGTCAGATTCGAATCTAATGCTTGCATCATTGAAAAACCACATAAAAACACGTCTATGATTGTATTAAAACAAAATAACGTATACACTATTGACATCAATGATTTGTGTAATGAAATGTGTTGTTCAGTTTTGAATGATGATGCTTGGCTATGGCATAGAAGATTAGGTCATGCTAGCATGAAACTAATCACTCAAATATCATCTAAAGAACTTGTAAGAGGTATTCCTCATATCAAGTTCATCAAAGAGAATGTATGTGATGCTTGCCAATTAGGTAAACAAATTAAGGGCAGTTTCAAATCTAAGAATCAAATAAGCACCTTTAGGCCCTTACAATTGATCCATATGGACTTGTTCGGACCAATCTCTACATCAAGCCTAGGAGGTAGCAAATACGCCTTCGTCATTGTGGATGACTATAGCAGATACACATGGACTTACTTCTTAAAACAGAAAAGTGAATGCTTTAGATATTTTACCAAGTTTTGTAAACTTATTCAGAGTGAGAAGGGTTCTATGATTTCGTCAATTAGAAGCGATTACGGTGGTGAATTTCAAAACCATGATTTTCAAAAATTTTGTGAACTCAATGGATACAACCATAATTTCTCTAATCCTAGAAATCCTCAACAAAATGGAGTAGTAGAAAGAAAAAATCAAAATTTACAAGAAATGGCAAGAACCATGTTGAATGAACATAGCCTACCCAAATATTTTTGGGCCGAAGCCGTAAATACTGCATGCTATATTTTGAATAGAGTTCTAGTAAGACCCTTACTCACCAAAACTCTCTATGAATTATGGAATAACAAAAAATCCAATGTTTCATATTTTAAAGTCTTTGGGTGTAAGTGTTTTATCTTGAATGAAAAGGATAACTTAGGAAAATTTAATGCTAAATCCGATGAAGGAATCTTTCTTGGTTATTCTTCAGTTTCTAAAGCCTTTCGTATCTTCAATAAAAGAACTTTAATTATTGAAGAATCCATTCATGTTGTTTTCAATGAGATTTCTGAAATCAGGAAAAATGATTTTGATGATGATGTTAATTTTGATTCCTTGAATTTAAATGAAACCCCGTCTCCAACTAGCAACTTGGATGCATCCACTTCCGAAACATCCTTACCCAAGGATTGGAAGTATGTAGATGCTAATCCTAAGGAGCTAATCTTAGGAGACACATCAAAGGGGGTTCAAACATGTTCTTCTCTTAAAAATTTTTGTTCCAACGCCGCTTTTCTCTCCCAAATTGAACCCAAATGTGTTGACGAAGCCATGAAAGATGATTCATGGATTATCGCAATGCAAGATGAATTAAATCAATTTAAGAGAAATGAGGTATGGAAGCTTGTTCCTAGGCCAAATGACCATTTAGTTATTGGTACTAAATGGGGTTTTAGAAACAAGCAAGATGAATATGGTATCGTGGTTAGAAACAAGGCTGGATTAGTGGCCAAAGGTTTCAACCAAGAAGAAGGTATCGATTACGAAGAAACCTTCGCTCCTATGGCTCAATTAGAAGCCATAAGGATGCTCCTTGCCTACGCTAGTAGTAATAATTTTAAGTTGTTTCAAATGGATGTTAAAAGCTCTTTTCTTAATGGCTTTATTTCCGAAGAAGTCTATGTTGAACAACCTCTTGGATTTGAAAATAATAGCCTCCCTAATCATGTGTTTAGATTAACTAAAGCTCTCTATGGTTTAAAACAAACTCCGAGGGCTTGGTATGAGAGACTTAGTTCTTTTCTTATCGAAAATAATTTCACAAAAGGCAAGGTTGATACTACATTGTTCATCAAGAATTTTGAAAATGATTTTCTCATTGTTCAGATTTATGTTGATGATATTATCTTTGGTTCTACGAATGAATCTCTTTGTGAATCTTTTGCTAAAACTATGAGTCTTGAATTCGAAATGAGTTTAATGGGAGAATTAACATTCTTCTTAGGCTTACAAATCAAATAACTAAGCAATGGCATCTTTATTAGTCAAACTAAATATGCTATGAATTTGCTAAAAAAGTTTAATATGAATAACTGAAAAGCTATTAACACTCCTATGAACACCTCCACTAAGTTAGAAATCGATGAAAATGGAGAAAGCTTCGATCAAAAAACTTATAGGGGCATGATAGGAAGTTTACTTTACCTCACTGCAACTAGACCAGATATTATGTCCAGTGTAGGACTTTGTACTAGATTTCAATCAAACCCTAAGATATCTCATCTCAAAGTAGTTAAAAAAATTCTTAGATATCTTAATGGTATCACAAATCTAGAATTATGGTACCCAAAATCAAAGAATCTTGAGTTAATTGCTTATGCTGATGCGGACTTTGCTGGCTATAAACTAGATAGAAAAAGCACATCAGGAACATGTCAATTTTTAGGACATGCCCTTGTTTCCTGGTCATCTAAGAAACAAAACTCGGTTGCACTATCAACAACCGAAGCTGAATATATTGCAGCAAGTACATGCTGTGCACAAGTTGTATGGATGAAAAACACCTTAGAAGATTATAAAATTCATCTTAAAAATATTCCCATTAAATGTGATAACACAAGTGCAATATGCTTAACGAAGAATCCTATACAACACTCAAGAACAAAACATATTGATATTAGACATCACTTTATACGAGATCATGTTACTAATCATAATGTAATCATAGAGTTCATTGATACTAAACATCAACTAGTTGATATTTTTACAAAACCTCTAAATGAAGAACAATTTGATTTCATAAGAAGAGAATTAGGAATGTTGATGTGTCCGAATACATAAACTAGTTAAAATTATCTTTCGGACTTTATTGAATGATCAAATCACTTGATTGCCATTATATGCCTAAATAACATATTAGAAATTATGTGCATGTTTTGTCTTCATGATCAATAGCATAGTCTTGTCCAAATGCATGATAGTGTTAATTTCATTTTCGGATTCGCTTAACAATTGGTATCCTAAAAATCGGATTTTCTCATACACTTATTATATGAAAAATATTTTTCTGAAATGGATTTGATGAAATGATTCATGCTTATGAATTCCATCTTGAAATATGGATGATAGTGTTTTTACTTGCAAAGATTTGTTTCACATACATATCTTGATACCTGTAAAAATGAAGTATGATCCAATCTCTCATCGACTTTAACTTCATAAGTTGATCTCTCATCGGTTTTAATTTCACTCAAAGTAAACTCACAAATAGCTGGTATCACAAATAGCCTTCCTCCTTCATGCAAAAAGATTATAACAAATAAAAAGGAAGAAGTATTCAAAGCAATCTATGTATCATGCTTTCATTTATATGTTTGGAAAATAACATGTAAAGGCATGAACAACTATCACGCTTATGCTCAAAATTCGCTTATTGTTCTCCTGCTATCACAATTACCATGCTTTTTGTTGATGACAAAGGGGGAGAAATATATGAGTATTAATACTATGCTTGTATCACCGAGAAATATATGAGTATTAATGCCATGCTTGCATCACCAAGAGATATATGAATTGATGCTATGATTGTTATAATATGTATTATGCCTTGTTTGTATCATGTAATGATATCAAAATCTTACTTCGCAGTTTTACATGTTGATATCTTACAATCTGATGAATTGCTACTATTACCATCATTCAAACCTGTTATGTAAAGTTTGAAAATGAATGTCAAGCCTTGACATCATCTTCAGAGAGAAACATCATAATGGGAATCATGATGGGAGTATTGATAAGTTTAAATGATTTTAACTTATCAATATGTCTCTTGAATTCAAAGGTTTTGAATTCAAGAATGACTTATCTCAAGTATGGCATATAGACAGGGGGAGTTAAGGTTAACTCCATTATCAATTGATTATCATCATCAAAAAGGGGGAGATTGTTGAATCTCGGATTTTGATGATGAAGTCAATTGTCATTTGTTATCTAATCTATATGTTGAGATAAGTGTGCAGGATTAACTATGATGAAAGTAAGATATGCAGCAGGAGTTGCGCCGGAGTCAAGACAATGATCACGTTGGGAGTTCGAGAGTTCGACGGAAGTTCGGACAGTCGTCGGAGGTTCTGCGGGAACGAATCTGAGAAGTCCATGAGCTTGCCAAAAGAAGCTTGTCGGAACTCGCCAAGTGGATCGTCGCAAGTCTAGGAGTTTTCCGGAAGTCCGTAGGAGCATCACCGAGGGTTCATCGGATGATCGACGGAAGTTCGCCGGAAGAAGCGATTGACGCACCGGAGCAAGTTACAGTAAATATCTTAGGAAATATCGTAGTTAGCACAATGATTAAGTTCAAAATGGGAGGTGATCTCATTAACTTAATCTTGGGACAATTGGGCCCCTGAAAAACCCAAATTGGGTCGAATGGATCAACTCATTCGGACCCTGATTTCTACCAAGCGGTTGAACCGCCCAAGCCAGGAGGTGGCACCGCCTGGGCTAAGTCTTCGAGCGAGACTGGGCGGTGCAACCGCCCCAGCCAGGAGGTGGCACCGCCTGGGCTCAGTCTCCGAGCGAGACTGGGCGGTGCAACCTCCCTTGACAGAGGTGGCACCGCCTGGGCTCGGTCTCCGAGCTCTAGCTGAGCGATGCAACCGCCTCAGTCAGGAGGTGGCACCGCCTGAGCTCGGTCTTTGAGCTCTGGCAGGAGGTGCAACCGCCCCTGACAAGAGGTGGCACCGCCTAGAGGCTCAGTCTTCGAGCTCTACTAGGCGGTGCAACCGCTCCAGTCAGGAGGTGCAACCGCCAGATCCCAGAATTCCGGGAATTAACAGTTTTGAGCTCCAAATTCAAACTGGGTTGGGGCCTATAAATACCCCACCCATTTAGCACTGAAAGGGCATAGAATATACACCGAAATCCTGATCTTATTCTATGATTTTTAGAGTTCAAAATTGTTGTAAAGGCCAAAAGTTCTTCTCCCTCTTTTCTTCCAAGTTCTGAGCTTTAAAGAGAGGAGAGAAAATTCTGTAAGGGTTGTCTCCTAAGCCCGTCAAAAGGAGTGAAACTGTAAAAGGGTGGTTGGCCTTCGCCTATTGAAGGAATGCCTCTAGTTGACGTCGGTGACCTCGTCGGTGGAGGAAGCCAAAAGTGGAGTAGGTCAAGATTGACCGAACCACTCTAAATCTCAGTTTGCATTTACTTTGAGCATATTATCTTTACTGCAAACCTCCTCTAAAGCTTACTGCTTTCTGCACATATATGATCGGGTTTCAAGCTTTGCACTTTCCGAATCGGCGTTTAGACATAAAACAGTTTCATCGTACGATCATCATATTTCTATTTGCGTTTACGTTTTGATTTCTATCATAACTACAAACTACCTTTATATCCTTGCTTAAACCGCATCTCGCTTAATCAAGTGATTTATTAATCAGCATTTAGACGTAAATCAGTTTTTTCGTACGAATATCATATTTCAGTTTGCGCCTACTATCTGATTAGAATCATAACTGTAAACTGCATCTATATCTTTGCTGCATCCCGCTTAAACAAAAGTTAAAGTAATTTACGAATTGGCTTTCTTACCAAAATCACTTTTAACAAACGAACACAGTTTTTATTTTTCGTAGAAGGTTTTCCACTGCACTAATTCACCCACCCCCCCTCTTAGTGCTCTTGATCCTAACACTTTCATCTCCCCTTAGTCATGTGAGTCAGTCATTGAGAGATTACAGATCTTCTCTTATCTCCCCTTGTCTCTAATCCATCGATCATAGTGGTCTTGTGGAGGATAAGAAGAGAGGAGAATGTGAGTCTAGTTCACATTGTAAATTGACATCATTATGATTTTCGGATCCAAGGATGGTGCCCTTACACATCGAAAAACTAATATATTATTATTTGATTTCAATTCTAACATTAAATTTTTTTTGCATAATAGTAGCATTTTATGTTTTTTTAAATATTTATAATTCGTATCTGATAGAGAATATAAAATCAACTACCCACCCTTCACCAAGCCAACACCATAGTAGTTCGATATTCTACTATCCACTAAAGTAGAAACTCAAAAGGTAACTCAAGTCAGTTACTTAGCTGCCTTCCCTGTGGGATATCTATAGAAATATATTGAATCTTATATTTTGATGATGAAACTAATTGATAAGTTTATTGGACTAAATGTATTTTTGAGATAAGTGATGTAGGAACCACTTTAAACACGGGCTTGGATCACCAAATGGCCAACTATCGAATAAGAGAGTCAAACATTATATTAAAAAATTAGTGTTAAAAATTGGATGTCTAGCCAAATGATTAGTTGATGTGTCGAAGATCGAACTTCGTACTATAGATTCAAGCATCATACTGAAAGGATCGGATATTATGCCGGAAGATTAGATGTCATGGGAAAGTTGATATGTCGGTAAAATGAGTGATATACTAAAATAAAGAGTGATGTGTTAGAGGTTCGAACAAAGTATTGAAAGATCTGATGACATATTGGAAGAGCATATAACATAAAAGCTTCGTAAATGTGCTGGATATGTGGTTGATTTATTAAAGTCTTGATTGAGGTCATTTAGGTCAATTTGAGTTGGTATTGGACCAAAATAATGTCAAATTATTAAGAAAACCTAATAAGCTTGAAGCTAGGCCGAATTGAGCCTATTAGAAGGCTAAATAGGTAGCCTAAAGTAGGCTTGGGTGGTGGTACCACCTGAGTTAGCCAACAAATGCCTATGGCGATGGTAGTACTATTAGAACCACTTGGTTATGATGATAATACCGTCCAATGTTGATGGTAGAATCGCTCGTATCCCAAAATTTTAGGGACTTAAAATTTTGACTTTATTCTTGAAACCTATAAATACCTTACTCAAGCTTGGTTGATGGAGTATCTAAGCAAACAAATATTATAAACTCTCATTTTGAGTATAGTTTGAGTTCTTTCTCTTATTGATTTTGGTTATAATTCTAAGTTATAGGAGGTGAGAGATTTTATGTAAAAAGAGAATACGAAAGTTATCTCTTTAGCCTGAAAAAGAAGAAAGTTATAATAAGGATAGTTGATTTTTATCTACTAGAAAGAAGATCGATAGTAAAAATCGATGACCTCGGGGGAAGTGGAATCGGGAGTCGATATAGGTTGAGAAAACCAAACCACCATAAATTGGTTTGACTCTCTTTACTTACCCTTTACTTATCGTTTAATTTTATTCTCTTTACTTACAACTTTAACTTAATGAATCAAGTTTTCAAAATATGATGATTTATCAATCGAGTTTTTAAAATTGATTAAAAATATTATTACACAAATATTATTGGAAGAATGGAATGATTTAAAAAAATGAATGTTTTTTTTAAATACTAAAGCTCTGAATGCTTTATTTTATACTTTAGATAAAAATAAATTTAATCGAGTTTCTACTTGTGACATGACATATGATATATGATACACACTTAAAATCACTCACAAAGGCACAAGTAGAGCAAAAGAATCCAAAATTAATCTTTTAGTTCATAGTTATGAATTATTTAAAATGAAGTCAAGCAAATCTATTGGTGACATGTATACCTACCCATTTTATGAATATTATCAATAGGTTAAAAGCTCTTAGTAAAACTTATACTAATCTTAAATTGATGAGTAAGATCTAAAACTCTCTTCCTAAAAATTGAGATCCAAAAGTAACAACAATATAAGAAGCTAACGACTTAAATAACCTTCCTCTTGAAGAACTCATAGCATCTTAATGACCTATGAAATGATACATAAAGAAAAAAAATCCAAAGAAAATGAAGAATATTGCTCTCAAATTTAAAGAAGATTACTTAAGCGAAAGCTTAAGTGATGACGATGAAGACATGACACTTATTATAAAAATATTTGAAAAGTTCATGAGGAAAAATAAGATAAATCTAACAAAAAGAGAAGGTAAGAATAAAAGTGAGCCTAAAAAGATACAATCATATGCTATGAGTGCAAAAAACTGGGACACTTAAAAAATGAGTATCCATATTTGAAAAAGAAGAAACAAGCACTCAAAACAACATAGGATAAATCAACATAGGATAAACAAGCACTTAGAACGAAAAAAATAAATCAATGAAGGAGAAGTGATAAATTATATCTTAGTGGCTTTCCATAATGATGTAATAAATTTTCCTAAAACTTCTTTGTCATATGAAGAATTATTTGAAGCATTTCATGATTTATATGATGAACTCAAAAAGATTGGTAAGAAATATAATTCACTAAAAAATAATCATGTATTACTTACTAATGAATTTGATATATTAAAATTATGCAAGACAAATATACATCAACAACTTGTACTCTTTGCTCTAAATGTGAAGATTTAAAAGTATATAATCTAAACTTAAAAAATAAATTATTTTAAAAATCATATACTTTTAAAAATATAAAAAAATAATATGATTATCCTAAATGAGAAACTAAAACGTTGCTTAAAAAATTAATTAATAGTAATAATATAATAGAATCTCTTAAAAAGAAAAATATATTTCTACGACAAACATTAAAAAAATATAATTAAAAATAAGCATTTAATATGATTTTTACTAAACAAAGTCGTGTATTTGAAAAACAAGGTATTGGTTTCCCAAGTAATAGCACATATCAAAAGTCAACTAAATTTGTAAAAGGACCCATACTACAAATTCCTGTAAAAGTTAAATGTAACATTTGTGAAAGTTTGGTCACTATACCTATACATGCTCTCTTAAAAAATATCATCATCATAAATTAGTTTGAGTTCTTAAAAAAATCATAAATGATTTAAAGATAAAAGTAAAAGAGATAAATCTAACAATGAATGATTGAAAATTAAATAGGTATCCAAAACAAACATCACTTTTTTATAAGTATTTCTTCAAACAAGAGTTAGAAGTAAAGGATGATATCTTAATAATGGATATTCAAGGCACATGATCGGAAATTTTATGAGCTTCACAAAGCTCACTAGTTGAGATAGATGATATGTTACCTTTGATGATAACAATAAAAGAAAAACCATTGGCATTAGAAATATTGGTAATATTTCGAATCTTTTATTTAAAGATGTGTTTTTGGTAGATGATTTGAAACATAACTTAATAAGCATTAGCTAAACTTTGTGATAATAGATATAATGTTAAATTTGAATCTTATGCTTACAAATACCAAATAAGAATAAATCTTTGATAACTTTAAGAAGTGATAATATTTATACTATTGATCTTGATAACAATGGAAGGCTACGTAGGTCAATCTAATTGCCTCATGTTTTCCGACTTAATATTATCGAAAGAAGAGATTTTGATTCGATCTCCTAATATTATGTTTCACACACATACATATTTAATACACATCTATATCGCATGCAAATATATATACATATCTAGTATGTGTATAGATAATCACACATCACATGAGCAATCACACCAAATGATCATGGACCACAACCTAATGTGATCAGGCCCAAGCTAGTGGGCCCAATCACTCACATCACGATCTATATGTGCAATAGCGCATCTCCATGCTATGTGATCATTCATCTCATCTTCATCGGTTTCGTTGGCATTTTGACACATCTTCATGCGTCGCAATCATCCGTCGCAATCTCGTGGGTCCCATTGTCACCTCCACGCTCTCACCATATCTCTTCAATAATTACAACATAATCACAAGTATGCAGGCCAGATAATAAATAGAAAAAACTAGAGGCTCGTAGGCTCTAATAATAATAATCACAAATACATATAAATAGCACATGTACATATCATTATATAGGACTACTAGATAAATAATAATAGTTAATTAAATATTTTAATTAACTAATATTTTTTTGAAATTCAAGATATATATAAGGAGTTTTCTAATTTTAAGAAGGGTATTTATGTAATTTGGATAAAAAGGACAAACCTTAAAATTTTTAAAATTAAGAGGATAAAATTATCTTTTCATCCAAAAACCCTAATCCCCTTTTGCGTTGCGGCCGCTACCATCCCATCGGCACCGCCCTTGCATAGGCGACCACCGCCTCACGTAGGGCCGATAGTCTTGGACGCAGGCGACACTACCCTTGTGCTAGTGCAGTGGTGCGACCATCGCCTTTCAGGCGGTTGCCACCTTGCACAGGCACCTTGCCCGTAGGTGGTCTACCCATAGGCAGCTCGCCCGTGGGCGTTGTGCCCGCAGGTGCCACCCCTGCCCGTAGGTGCTGCCACTACTGGTAGACAGTTGGTAGTTGCCTATGGCTCTTGCCAGCAAGTATCCTACTACAGGTGGCTAGACCAAGAGCTCCCTTGAGAGCTCTCAACCAAGGCTACAAGCAACCTTTGGCCAACCTATAAGGGCGACAATAGTTGTTGCCTTTTCTCCCCTTTTGCGTCAACAATTTTAACGTCAAAAGCCCTTTCTAAAAGACCTTTTAATAGAGGAAATAGGTGCAATCTAGATTTGAAAACTACAATGAAAAACTATAGTAATCATGCAAAAATAGTTCTATGTGATTCAACACAACACCCGTAGTTTATAAACTAATTTTTCGCACGAGTAACCTGGCTCTGATACTTATGTTGGAAAATCTAAGGCAGCATCATATGCATAGTGGAAGAATAAAAAAATAAAATCCTAAATTTTTTTTTAAAAAAAAAGGTTTCATTGTCGTACGAAGATTAGTGCGCAAAAACTCGCAAAACCAAAAACTGCACATATAAGAAAAATATGTTACCTAGGAAGATTGTATATCCCTAAAAATCTATAGATCTATGGGAGAGGATGAAGGAGGTCAACTGTCCTCCTCTCTAGCGGTGATCTACATGGTAGAGGTTGCAAACACACTTCCTAAATCACTGCATAATCCTCCTTTCCATGCACACCACATGATCAAGAAGGGGTTGGCCCTTTTTGCTGCCCACATGCCCCAAGTGGGGACTATTGAATGAGAAGGAGAGGAGAGAGGAGTATAGGAGGTGGCAGCCAAAAAGGGTTTATCCTATGAGTTACGACTAAGTTAGCACTAAGAGGAGGGGTAAATTAGTGCTTTCGTAAAAGTTACATCGATTTGAAAATCTCATTCAATAAAATCGTATCAGAAATACATTTAAACATAAAACATTTGCAAGAGTAGTAATAAGTAGGTAAAGTAGTTACAAAATAAGTAAACAAGCAGAGAAAGAGAGGCACACTAATTTTATAGTGGTTTGGTCGTCGAGACTTACATCTACTCTCGATTCCTCTTCACTTGAGGTCATCGACTTTCACTACCGATCTTCTTTCAAATGGGTGAAGATCAACTACCCTTACACTCTTTCTCCTTTTCCCATGTTCTGGAGAGAACCTTTACACCCTTCTTTTATAAGTGTTTCCTCACACACCTCCCTTAGGACTATCACTAAGTTTTTGGAGGAGAGACTCTATACGAAAAGAGTTTACAACCTTGGAATTATATAGATTTTGCTCTATTTTCATGTATATTCTAAGTAGGAATTTATAGGGTATTTATAGACCCCAAATGACTTCAAAACTTGGAGCCAAAATTTAAATCCTTGAGTTTTCGCGGTACTGGCGACACCACTGCCTGTCAGTCTGACATTGGGTGGTATCACTACCTAGTCTGGCGATACTACTACTTGACACACAGACACTAGGTGGTACCACTGTCTAGTCTAGCGGTACCACTACCTGACATAATCTGAAGACTATGTCTAGGTGGTACCATCGCCCAGTTTGGACGGTACCTTTGCCAGACACTGCTACAAGACACGGAATGGGCCAAACAATAAGCCCAAATCAGTCCTGATTCAGGCCCATTGGCCCCTAATCAAGTTGGCATTGTTACACATAAAACCAACTCAATTAGACCTAACTAACTCGATTTAGACACACGATTACAAGCATGAATCCTATGTTGTCCGATGCTTCATACAGTACACCAAATAGACTAGTATATTGTATACTCGTTCATATGATAGAGGCGACTAGTCTCATAGCTGCTTATATAGGGACACTAGGGATACAATGCATATACTAATTGGAGAATGAGTTCACTAATTGATCCACTCACGGAATGCTGGATAGTTAATGATGCCTTATTGTCATATAGTGATTCTGTTGTCCCAGTAATGTATCTGATCCTTAGACATGAGATACCAATGATATCCTGTATGAGTACTCTACTCTTTGATACTGGACTTTTAGGTTTGGAAGTTCTAGATCTAACATAACCGGATCGGGAGTGGCCACCAACCTTATGAGAGCTATTGAGTATCAATAAAAAACCATCCACCCTCGATGTTATGAGAGGAATATCCTATATGTTCTGGCTTAAGTAAATCCTTGACTAGGTTCATTCAAATCGAGAAAGAAATAGTTCTCTAGGAGAATCTGATTAGAGCGAAACTCGAGTATAAACCGTATGGGTCTGATAACACCATGCCCAATATATAGTCTTTAGGATATTAGATAGATGAGTGATTATAGGTATACAATAATTAAGGACAAATAGGTCCAATATATCAGATTCTCCTATACCGTTTGGGGACTACTACGTAGTGGCCTAATACGTCCGTAGTCGATGAGTCAAGTAAATTATTATGGAGATAATAATTCCCTAAGCCAGAAGGAGTTCTGACAAGTATGATTTATGACCAACTCGATATTGGGCCTAGAGTGTCATACACATATGGTAGGTGTTGCGATGAGTAGATATTCGAATATACGATATTCGCTGAAGCCCCTATCTTATTGGATATCCAATAAGCCCCTAAATTATTGGATCCTATGAATAAGATCCAATAAGAGCCAATAAGAGATTATTGGGTAGAGACCTACTAATCTAAGAGGCTTGGGTAATTGGATGGAGATCTAGTACCCATTATAGTATGATTCATTATGGTTAAGTTGACATAGGGTCTCTACAAATATGAGGGAACCAAAATGTCATAGGCTAGGTTCTTTTAGTTGCCACCTCTTATTCTCCTCTCTCCCTCTCCTCCTCAACCTACAACCCCTATTTGGGGCGTATGGACAATAAGAAGGGGCAGCCCCTTCTTCATCACATGGTGCATGCAACGAGGAAGATTGTATAGTGATTTTAGGAGAATCTTCGTAGCCCCTATAATGTGGATCACTATTAGAAAGGAGGATAGTTGACCTCCTTCATCCTCTCCTACACATTTGCATTAATTCAGGGATATACGATCTCCCTAAGTAACACAATCTCTCTTATACGCTTAGTTTTTTAGTTTTATGAATTTTTGCACACTAATCTTTGCATGACGATGAAACCTTATTTTCTATAGGAAATTTTAGGATTTTATTTTCTGTTCTTTCGTTGCATATATGATATTACCCCAGATTTTCCAACACTCAATATCAATTATAGTACTATACATACTCTAAATTTTGAGGATTTAAATTTTTGGCTCCATTCTTGAAGCCTTTTAGAGCCTATAAATACCCCAATTATGTTTAATTGATGAAGCATATATTTCTAAGCAAAAAAGTGTTGTAAACTCTCATTTTGAGTATATTTTTAGTCTCCACCTCTTGAGTTGTAAGAGATGAGAGATCTTCTTTAAAACAAGAGTGTGATGATTCTCTCCTCAGCCTAAAAAAGGAGAAAGTTATAACAAGGATAGTTAATCTTCATCCATTGGAAAAAAGATCGATAATTAAAGTCGATAATCTCGAGCGAAGAGAAATCGAGAGTAGACATAGGTCGAAAAAATCGAACCACTATAAATTGGTTTACCTCCTTTTACTTGCCCTTTACTTATAACTTTAACTTTATCGTTCGAGTTTCTAAAAAATATTAATTTATTAATTGAGTTTTAAAATTAATTAAAAATATTATTACACTAATTCACACACCCCCACCCCCCTCTCTTAGTGTTATTAAGATTCTAACAAGATTTAGTTGAGGAAATCTATATTGAACAACCTAATCGATTCATAAAAAAGGAAGAAAAAAATTAAGCTTGCAAACTTAGAAAATCAATTTATAGCCTTAAATAAGTTTTCAAATAATGATATAAAACGTTTTATGATATTATTATCTCCTTTGGATTTAAAAAAAAATATTGTTAATCAGTGCATATATCTAAAGGTTAGTGAGAGCAAGTTTATTATATTGATCTTATATATGGATGATATTTTACTTGCTAGTAGTGATCTTAGTTTATTTCATAAAATCAAGATGTTTCTCACCAAGAATTTTAAGATTATTGATATGAATAAAACAATCTATATTATTAGTATTGAGATATTCATAAATAGATCTAAAGGATTGCTAGGATTATCTTAGAGGTGAAAGATTCAATCAAAGCTAGTGTTCGAAAAATAACTAAAAAATAAATTGAATGAAGGATTATGCATTCACAATTACAAGTCTATTATATGCTCAAACCTATACAAGACTATATATCAGTTTTACAATTGTAATGCTAGGTAAATACCAGAGTAACCTAAGAATAGAATATTGTAAAACTGCAATGAAAGTAATGAGATCTCTATAGAGGATAAAAAATTATGTGCTCCCATATTGAAGATCATATTAGTTTAAAGTAACAAGATATTCATATGTTGATTTTGTAAATTACCTCAATAATAGGAAGTCTACTTTAGGATTTATATTCATGTTAGTTGGAGGAGTAACTTCTTAAAAAATTATAACGCAAATTGCTTATCATATCATCAACAATAGAAACTGAATTTATGATATGCTTTAAGGCCACAAATCAAGTTTTATGGTTACGAAATTTTATCTCAAGACATGGTATGGTTGACTCAATTATCATGCCACTAAAGATATTTTGTGATAACACTACAGTAGTTTTTTTCTCTAAGAATAATAAATACACTAGTGATTCTAAGCACATCGAGAAAAAAATACTTGGTGGTTAGAGAAAGCATCTAAAAACAACAAATATTAATTGAAAACCTGAGCACCATCTTGATAACTACTAATCTATTTACTAAAGCTTTATAGTCAAATATTTAAAGAATATATTTTTAGAATGAGGCTTATGAGTAAGCAATAAAAGATATGGTGATGTATGTTTAGGTGAATATGATTATTAATATTTTTTATTTAATTAAAATTATTTGTTTCTACTATCCTATTTATATTTATGTTTATGTATATTATAGTTTAATATAATAATATGATTGGTTTGACATGAAAAATTATAAGAGTTATTATGGACTACTATATTAGGAAATGAGTGTTGTGGTATATAGAAGAGAGTATAACATTGATGACATACAACCATTATAACATATATTGATAGTTAGACTTAATATAGTGTTATTTTGGCTTATTTTAGAATTCATGATCATGTATGAAATATTTTTTAATTCTTTAAAAAAAATTAATTAGGTAAAATTATTTTCAAATAATTTTTATTTTTGTTTTGATTTTAAATTTCTTTTATATCTAACCAATTAGTGGGCTAAGTGGAAGAATATTAGATTATGTGGGCCTATCTAATTAGGTAAGATATATTATAGATCTGATTGAATTTTGATAATGGTTATTAGCCAATAGAAAGGAAGCTCAATTCTTGTAGGATTCCTTAGGAGATATCTTAATGAGAATGACTCTTATAATTACTTATCTTAGACCATCTACTCTTGTTTATAAATAGATATGACCTCCTAAGAATTAAAAATATAATATTTATAGACGTGAATATATGATATTATTGAGATATTATAAATCTTCTCTTATCCCCCTTAGTCATGTGAGTCAATCATTAAGAGATTACAAATCTTCTCTTATCTTCCTTTAGTCATATGAGCCAATCATTGAGAGATTATAGATCTTTTCTCATCTCTCCTTGTCCATAATCTATTGATCATAGTGGTCTTGTGAATGATAGGAAGAGAGGAGAATGTGAGCCTAGTTCTCCTTACATATCGATATCACTATGATTTTTGGATCCAAGAACGGTTCCCCTACAGATCAAATAAAGGTTTTTTTTATAACATTGAAAGGTATACATTGTAAAACTGATCTATTGTTATTTGATTTTAATCCTAGCATTAAGTATTTTTACATAACAATAGCATATTATAATTTTTTTTATACTTATAGAATAGGCTCGGAGTTGCTCTTCATTTGTGGGTGGCTCGACATTATGGGGACTAATAGGGTGGGTAGTAATTGATTGTTAAAGGAGTGAATATAATTCAAAGTGGTAAACTATTGGTAGAGGTCACAGAAGGAAAGTTTATAATCCAAGTTTCTAACACCAAGATCATAGGACAATGGAGATGTCGTTAGGAGGTGGCACAGAACATCAAATCATGATGGAACAATTAGAGGCAATGTGAAACACCAATAAGTCTTGTGAGGGACAAACATTCATAGGGACGGTTGGAGTCATTGGGAGCTTCATTTCGATGAGCAACATAATAGGAAGTACTATGAACTGAAAAGGTTAGTTCTATGGTATCAGAGAGATGAGTACTCGATAAGTGCACCAAATTTGCATTAGATAGAAGCCTTGGACATTAGTGAATGGAGGAGCATTACCATAAAGGTGAAATTTCTAAGTGCATAATTGCAAGTCCTATGAGGAAGTTGATCATACGATGGTATGATCTTGATGTTGGACTTCTTTAAAATTTATATTTGCTCGAGGGAGCCCTGACACAATGAGTAGAAAGGGCTAGGTGAGTGAATATTATTATCGAGGGTGCAATGAAGAATAGAATCCATGTGAGCCTTGCAATATGATAGTAGAAGTTATGTATAAAAGTTATAATATGTCTTTTATCAATTAAGCAATAGTTAAAATGAAGGTGAACTTAGAGGGAGTGTCACGATGCCATCGTAATGATGGATCTACAATCACAAACATAAGAAAAGAGATATAGATGAAAGGTGACAAGTAGTAGAGTTGTGGGCACAAGGGATCTATACGATACCATAAAGACAAGACTTTCAAACAATCAACGATCCCTTGCTTTCTAGTGTGAAGAGCACAAAGGTCATGAAAGGAGGCTAAGGTAGTGAAGAATGTAGTAGTAGACTCTAAGTATTGGGATAAGACAAAAGAGCTATTGAGAGAGGTAAAGTTTTATAAGATCTACGTCAAAGGATTTATTATTAAAGAATATATTTATTATTAAAGAATAGATGACAACAATGATGAAGAAGGTGGTACAACCCCAAAAGGATAGACAAATCTACCAATAGCTTGCTCCAATCAATGCAAAGTTTTGCTCTTTGGTGCAACACTTCCTGTGTTATAAATGTGATAGTAAAGAGGAGTAGAAACTTTTGAACTAAGTTTCCACTAAGATTCCCATATTTTTAATGCTCTAAAAGCATAAGAAAAGAGCAAATGAAGATTAGTCATCGCCTTGATGCATAAAGTGCAACACTCGAAGGCAGCAAAGACAAGTAACTTTGATCTTCTCAACTTTTCAAAGAATGGGTAGAATCGATTGCTCATTTCTCTCAATTATCTTGTAGAGTAGCTTTGCACACTTTTAAAGTCCCTTCAAGGAGTACTTAGAATATGATAATAACTATGAAATCCTTAATTCAATCGAAAGTAGCTTATCCACTCCATCTTTCAATAAAGTGACATTGAAAAGCAAATGTGAAGTGAGCCTACTTAGAGATGATAATTAAAGAAAAGTAAACTTAATGGGTAAATTTTACGAGGATAAGACTTCAAATTTTACGAGATGATGCTCATTAAAAGTCCAAGCATCCATCTAGTTCACTCAAGGTAGGATATTTGAGGGATTAATATACGACAAATAAGATCTTTTTTTTATTAAAAGGATACATAGATACCATCGGAGATTATCACAACTCGATTGTTGCCACATTAGAGTGAGTCACTAATGAGTTAAAACAACATTAGCAAATCAAAGTTTGACTACTCAATAATGATATTAAGAAAGTGGTTGGGAGTCAACAAGGCATGTTGCAACTAAAGAATGATTAAAGATGTAGTAAACTAGGAGTGTAGTGTTTGATATAATATTTGTACTTTTCAATTTGTTCATATGATATGCAACATGTAATAGACTTGTAGTAAGCTTGATAACCTCATTTTTATTTAGGTTGGATTATCATTTTTGAATTGTAATCAAAGTTTACATGTAATCATCATGTAAATGTAAATATGTCCAAAAACAAAGCCTCCATCTTGCCATTTGTTATGATTTTCTAGAGCAAAGAATTATTGTAAAATAATAATCATCTCAGCGTCCTAGAACCTCATGGGTCACATTGGGTTAAACAGGAGTGTGAGGTAGTGTCCCAGTTTGGGCCATCACTTTGTTTTGCAACAGTATTGTTTGTCTGGGCATTTATGCAACATGATTGTGCACAACTTGTTGTCTTAGACCATTTGCTACACAATCGTTAATAGCCTTTATATTTTGTAGTGTCTATAAGTATGCCTAGATGTCAATCCCGAATTTATGCTACGACAAAGGGACGATGGTAGTTTGCTCATGCATCAATGTTAACTAATTTTTTTCTCTTATAGGTAGGTCCCTACGAGATTGCATGATGTTACAATGTGTACTAATTTATGGGTATTACAGTGTGTCACATGGTTTAAGCAAAATCACTTTATTTTGACATATAATTAAGTTGAATAACTTTTTAAAAAAACAAAAAGTTTCCAAGCTAAATATTGGTAATACGGTTGTGGTGATAGAGAGAGAGTACATTCTTTTAGCCAAAAGTTAAGGGTTCAGAAACTGTAAGGTTGTTCATGTGATCAAATTTTATTTCACTTACCTTTTACCAAAAGAGAAAGAACTTGTTAGTCTGAAAAAATACATCAAACAAGTCAATGGGGAGCATAATGGAGTGACAAGAATACTCTTTTTGTGGGGAATTCGTTTTAAGCACCCGTGAACTATAGTCACAAATAGATTCATTAATAATCGGCCTCCTGGCTTTTTCACTATTCAATCATTTTAGTTACCTATGAATATCTGTTATATATCATGTATGATTATACTATACGTTCGTTTTGAATGCGGCACTGAATTGATTCATTCATCATCATGAAGAGAGATCGATGGGGCCTGAAACTTGTACGATTCGACATGGACTCTGAAAGCGCATCATCCTCTCTTCTCTCCAAAAGAAGACAGTAATGATTTGACATGGAGTTGGAATCCTAACACATAGCAATGCTACTTAAGGAGAATGAAAATGCAACCACGAATCAGAACATAAATCGAGACAAAGAGGGTCAGCTCCGTGGGCTGACCTTCAACAATAAAGTAGTTGCTGCATCACTACCAGCAGCTTCCCTTTTATGCCACAGATAAATAGGATGGCTCTGCAATGTTTTCCCCCACATTTAAATAAAATGTGAAGAATAGCATATGCAAATACTATCAATGTCTGTTGTTGCTACACCCAAGTATAGAGTCGCCACCGTTGCGATTCATGCCATGTTGATGGTATTAGAATCCTCATACGAAAAGTAAATCTCTGATTGTCAACACAAAGACACACTTGGAGTAGATTCATGACGCAGATCATTAACTAAAGCCTCAGTTGCTTCAACAGAGACGTGTTGAACTTGGCCGCAAGCCTCACAATCAGCAAGAAGAGTAATTGATCACGCAGATCACTTGCAAAAAGTCCAACGAACTGAGTTTGTAAATTGGGTTTAAGAAAGAATGTGTCTCTGGGTGTCTCAGTGAAGCCCAAGACATGTGATGCCTCTTGAAGAGAACAGACACCATTTGATAATTTTATTCATGTGCAGAAATTAATTTTGCTCGAGTTGGAACACTCCCAACTTTGAAGACCCATCATCCGATGACTTTGAATCAGATACTTCCATGAAATATTTAGAACTTTTCTGTGCTTCACAAGAGTAATCGTCTAATGTCGCTAAAGTTCGATCCCAGAGCAGAAAGGAACTTACCTGCAAGAAGAAATAAAACAGAGAAAATTGGATCCAATTCCCTTTTATCAAAGAAGAAGAATAATGTGGAAACTTACTTCCCAACTGGCCATCAAAGATACGGTGATCAGCAGATAGCTTCAAGCTCATCTTTGTTATGACAGCAGGTTTCTCAACTCCTGAAAAAGAGTACAAAGCTCAATTAAAAAATTGCAAGTTTATCAAAGCAAATACTTAATTGAAATGGAGGACATACCATCAATCCCGATGACAGGTTCAACAACTTTGTTACCTTGACCAACAGCAAGAATACAAGCCTGAAAGAATTTGATACAATTTTGTGAAACTTCGCCATCTTAAAAAAAAAAAAGTCCTGGTAGCAATTTATAAAAATACTTGGGCATGATACAAGAAATTTGTTGAGAACATTTAACTTAACACAAAACTTGTATTTTCTTGGTGACATAACATCAAAACTGACAAAAGGGTTCAGTCAAAAAAAGAACCAGCTTAATAGCACATTACCAAGCTAGATCAACATAGCAGATACAATGCCCAGCATCCAAGTAATACAAGGCAATTCAATATACACAAGGGAGAGGTTTAACAGCCTAAGACAACTGGAATGTGTAAGGCATAAATTGTGCATGATAACAATCAGAACCAACAGCATCAGATACAATTAAGTCATATGAAATATTGTCGTATTGGAGCTTATGATGATAATATCGAGTCAGGTCAATTGTTTCCCAAATCTACAAAGATGAGATTATATACTGAAAGTATCAATTCTACAACATGTTAGATCAATCAGTACAGAATTACAACAAATTCAAGAAAGAGCTTACTTACTCCAGATTCAGCTTAGTGATGGTTAGGTCATGTTGACTCTTTAACCAAACACAAGAATCAAGAGTTCTATGCATATAATATATACAGTAAGTCCATTTTAATTTTTTTGTAGAAATTTTGCTATTATTATATTGTTTGTCATTAGGTTATATTTAATGTCCCTGAGTTGAGAGTCTTATCTTCGAGTAAAAAGTAGTGTTCAGGTGAAATAGGAATTATGCATGGAAGGCTAAATGTGCACTTACACAGACTGCCAATATGGCAGCACTGTTTTATGATTTACAAAGTTATGAAGGATATAGAATCTATAAGAAAAATGAGTAGTTGAAAGAAATCGGGAAAGAAATAAAGCACTGGTTTTCTATATTCCTCAAATGGATAACCTTAATCATGTTTCTATCCTTATATAAAAGAACATAAGTAGACCTCAAATTGAGGATTGTTCACAGTGAAATAAGAGTGACATGACCAGGGGAAACAAGAAACTAATCTGGTTTGATGCCTTATTGCCAATTCACTTTGGATGGTCTGATTGAATTATAGTGAATGCCACTTCCACAACCACCAAAATAAGCCTTACTCCCTGTGGTGCAGAATGCTTAATTTAACCAATGATTACTTCTACAACATCAACCCTTCTGAAGGGGCTCCCATGAGGAACATTCTTTCTACTAACAACATCTCCCATCATTTTCATTATATAATTGAATGTGATGGCTCTTTTCACCCTTCTTCAAGTTTTGCAGGCTCAGGTTACATTATCAAAGGAGCCACAGGGGCCATCTTTGCTGCTGGCCTTCTGCATGGACTTCAAAGAGCCAAAAGAGGACTCTCCACCATCTCTGAATTAGATCAGATGCTCAGGAGATCAGATGTACCAAGCTTCCTTTTTGATGAATTAATAGATAGATTTCTTTCTTTCAATAAAAATAGGGTTTGCTAGATCACAGCCAAAATTACACTCTCTTTTGCTGGCTTGTTGATATCACTTTGTTCTGACTCCTATTACATTATGAGTAATTTTTAACTCCCTCCTTTAAAATCCTAGTATTTCAGCAGAAGCTACAGCAACCATCATCTATTTCCTCTTCCAACAACAGCTCACTAAAAGCTAAAACAAACTGTAAGAACCATCTTCAGTAGTATCTTAGATACTTCTAACAATTCTACAGTCATCTCGATAGTGCTTATTTGTTCAATCCTGAAATGGAAGAAATATGTTAAAAAAACACATTCCATGTACGCAAAGCTCCTGCAATATGGGTCTAGAATTGCAAAGTAATACCCTTATATACACCAAGGCTCCCCATCTACATGGAATAAGTATATTACCAATCAAAAAGGTATATAGAAGAAGAATTTCAAGACTAAATTGTAAACCCGTCACATCTTTCCCAGGCCACATTAAATGTTGTTAGAGAAAATTGAATCATGAAAGCAGAAGAGGACAGAAACAGGTCTGGTACCCGAACCAGCGATCCATGGCTTATAATAATTAAAGGTCCACCGGAAGCTCTGATGAGAATAACAAAAAAACGAGTGGATGCAGTAGATTGGAAGAATTATGAGATGATAAAATTGTGTACATAGACTTAGTACTTTAACACTATTGACAGTTTTAAACAAGGTCATTTGTCTAAGCCCATTGTATACAAGATATTTAATAAGGCACTTGGATTATGACACATCTATTATCATGTTTCTTTCAATTTGATAGTTGAGAGATTTTACTATAAATGATATAGTTTTTGAATGGCAAATTAGGGAGGTTGCAAAATTATATTGGAGCATCTTACACCAGTTAAGTTTATACAGGTTAACTGTTAACATACTGCAAAACCCATGCATATCTCTAAAAGGGTATCCTATTTTTAAGCCACTGGATTATTCTTGATTACAATAAGCTTAAATACATTAGGAATTCTCAATATCATTTTCTGGTTACTAACCTGGAAAAAAGCAGATTGTTCTTTATCATCTTTAAGCCAACCTCTTCAAGTTTGTCAACTTAGAATTGTATGATATAATGGTAAATATCAGAAACACATACAGAAGCAAGCATGTCAATTTCTCAGTTAATCTGCATCTATTAAAATAAATATCTTAAGATCCTTTATTTAATGAATGGAATTCGGTCAAAATATGTTTAAGAAAAGACACTTGCAATTTTATTGTTTCTAAGGTGCTGATATTGGGAGTTTATCAAGTAATAAAGAGGAAATGCAGCATAGGCATACATATAGACATCACAAAAACATTGCAAACAGTCAAGAGGGAGGGGCATGCAGAGAGACCTGTGGAGGGTTTATAATTGCACAGAAATGGTCCACAGGAAACATTCCAAGATTTGAGATGCTGCAAAAGAAATAAACAATTAAAAATGAAAGTCTAAGAACCTAAAAATATCAGGAAAAAGTAGAAGTAAAATAAAAAAAACTAGTATGACCATGATATTTTGGACACTCACCTAAAAGTCCCACCTTGGTATTGGTCAGGTTTAAGCTTTCCACCTCGTGCCTTCTCAGCCAATTCTTTGACCTAAGATCATTAGAACAAGTAATTGAGAGCTCATGTTTTTTTTGCTTGATGAAGATAAAATACCAAATGTTTGAGAGAACTTGGAATTTTACAGCAAATGACATGAAAGCACAAAAGATAAATGATGAAAATCTTTATTTAATAAAATCAAATCTGGACTTGTAGACTGGTTCCATTACTTTCATCATCAGTTTATGATGCACAAGCTAAGATTGGCAAAAGGATTAATAAGTTGTGACTAATATCTTGATATAAAAATCAACAAGCTCATTGTAGCTTCCGCTATACAATTTAGTAAATATAAATTAACTTTCCAATCATATTGTCAAGAAAAGCACTAAACCATAAACCATTGAGGTCCTTCAATTAGTTATGATTGTAAGATACCACCACTGGACAAACCAAATAATTTAAAACGGTAAAACCGTAAAAGCACAAAAAAGTCAAAAAAAAAATATCATAAACTTAAATAAAAGCTAACATGAGAAATTACTCCTCAAGAACCACAATCCATAAGTAATTTTCAATGAGCATTTAACTAACATGGGTACATAACTGTACCACCATCGAGGTCCATATGATCTGAGATGGCATTTTTTCACATGATTAGGTCATTGGAAAGCAGATCAAAATGAATGACCCATTCCTAGGATTTAATGGGGAAATTGGATTCCAAATTCCATTCCCAAAGACAATAAATGAAAATAAATATCTAAATAAAAAAAAATTGAATAGGATAACTAATATACAAATAATATAATATAACAAACTATATACCATAATATATAAGAGTAAAATATTAAATAATGTACTTGCTTGTTTCAAAACTTATTCTGGTATATTTGAAATTACATTCCAATTCTAATTTCAATGAAGCAGATGCCACCTTAAGTTGATACCATATGGAAAAACTGTGGAAAAGGAAAATCCTAGTTGGAAGTAAGCATCCAATAGCAGTTCATAAACAATATTTTGTTTTCTTTATTTCTTGAGAAGCAGGCATACTGAAAAAAAGGTTATTGTTATTATATAACATATTTAAATCCACTGAAACAATTCTTTTAGCCCCTCTGAGAATAACCAAACCAACAAGTTTACCACTAACAATCAGCTATTCACTCTACTCGCCCATGAAATAAAATTCAAACAGAATATTGTTTTGTTGAACTCTTTTAAAAGATGCAAGTTAAATATTGACTTCAGGGATTGGGATCCAAAGATCCAAGCCTCTTTTTTCTAGCCTTTGAATGTTATAAACATTACAGCGCAAACACTTTGAAAGGAATGTCAGTAGGTTCTTTGAGTAATTCATCACAAGTAAATGATCACAAAGGGATTACTGACTACAGGTTCAATATAAGGCCTCTCTGGAAGAGATCCAATTCTCAAAGATTTTTTGAAGTTCGATGATTTTGACAACTTTTGACAATTTTTAGCTGTTTCAAGAATGGTTTATCTTATCGGTCTGTACCGATTTACCAACTGGCCATCAATACGAAGTGTACCAAGCCGTGCTGACATATCGATATGGTACGATGGGACGTACCAACAATACCGATATATATTGCCCATATCGATCTTTTATCAAACTGATACATACCACCTGCAGTGAGTGATATGCTATGGTATAGTGAACCTTGGTTTGAAGACAATTTAGATTATTTTAATTGATTTGAACCAAAATTTGATAATGCTAAAACAAAAATCATCAAAAACATATACTCAGACTCTTTTTCTTAATTAAAGGAAAAAATAACAGGATACTATTAGCAGTATCAGATAATATTACTAATCCACATTTCAGTTCCAGTGGTTTGGGTATATTTCAACAAATTCTGAAAATGACTAGGTCAGGATATGTTGATTCAATTGGATAATCTGGATCAGAAACATAAATATAGCATAAACCTCAATTAAATAAAAAGACAGATTGCAACATGGAAACAGAGAATATCAGTTGTGATTCAATTTAATGAACTAGGTCGGGATTTTAAGAAAACTCCAAAAACAATAGTTAGGTAAGGCTATTTTGTTCCAATTAGCATGATCAGAACGGCATATCGTGCAATTCTTACAACTAGCTGCTTGATTTTATATCAACAGAAAGTTGCTTTACCTCCAAGGATATTGCTGAGAGTGATTTCTGATCTGCATTCCTTATGATCGGAGTCATCAAGCCCTGTAACTCAACAATGTTGATGGTGTATATTTAACAGTATATCTATAACCATTTTAAAGAAGATAAAGAAGCACCTTCTCAGTTGCAACTGCTACTGATATATCAATTGAGTCACATAAAGCAGGTTCTCCTTTCTCATCATTCCAGCAAACTGCTCACGATGCATAATCAATAATCTTTCAATCAGATTGAAGATGATACAACTAGCATAACATGTGAATATTTAGCATAAAAAACTGCTTGAGCAAAGCCACAGAAAGAACTCCCAAAAGAAAGTCGGAAGTTGAGAAATAAAACAATATTAATAGTTATAATGTTTCAATAGGGGCCTCACAAAGTACAAACAAATGTGAGTTTTCATACATTTCACATAGTATTTCGTGCAACACGATTTACAAATTATTATAAGCAGATAAAGAGAGTCAACAAAATGCAACAAATAGCTAAACTATGGGAATATATAATAAGGTAAATGAACCATCAAACTGTTTATATCTGAGTAGAAAAAATTGTCCTAAAACAACTAGAAAGGAGATGCAATTTTATTTGCAACTTCTTTGAAAAGAAAAGACCAACATATAGTTACAAGTTGGTGCTGCTTTCTGAAGGGTGTGCTCAGTTTCCAAACCAAAAGACCGACTGCTTTCTCAAAAGATCATATAAAGGTGACCACTTTCCTGCAGTTTTTGACCTTTAAAATTTGAGAAATATCATCTTTCAACAAGTAGATTTTGAAGAAAATCTTATTTATCATTCATTACAACTTATAAAGATAATTTGTCAACCAGGGATATGCTTGATGGCATGCATAAGACATGCTACTGATGAAGAAAAGGATATGATACAGCTAGGTGATGGAAACTCATGTGGCATCTCAAAACAGAGCAAAAGGATCATTCAAAAGATATTTCAAAATACATCATATTAATGTGACAAACTTAATATGATGATACCTAC
The DNA here is from genome assembly GCF_036884655.1 of Musa acuminata AAA Group. Classification (NCBI taxonomy): domain Eukaryota; kingdom Viridiplantae; phylum Streptophyta; class Magnoliopsida; order Zingiberales; family Musaceae; genus Musa; species Musa acuminata. The sequence goes on along the minus strand of NC_088334.1, from coordinate 19,113,126 downwards.
TGTTACACTTTAAATCAAACTCATATAAGAGAAGTGTAAGAATCCTGTCAACATTTTTTGACAGTACCCTTGTTACACTGATACCCTTTTCTTTTGCACATGCAAAGGGTGATAAATTTAGTAGAAACACTGAGGCGCACATGTTAAACCAAACACTGAGGAGAGAAATAACAAAAATGAGGTGGGCAGCAGGTGGACGGGCAGCAATGGACAGTGATCAGTGATGGTGATCACTTGATGAGGAGACAGAGAGGCTCACAATTTGCAACTCTAAAAAATTGTGACTTTTAAACTTAGGATGCCGATTTTTTCATCGAACAAGGCCACGCCTTACGAAATAGGGCAGTCCATGTAACAATTCACACCCGGATCCATATATACTGGTCTATACGAACCAGTCCAGGCAAAACTAAATTCCTTAAAACACACTTAAAATGCATCCAATCTGCTACACTTAAAAATCTATGCCGCAGAAAATTTCAGCCACATATTGTTGCCTTAACACATCTATTTGCAATCTTTTTTGAATGAAATTTCTTATACACTTCATAGATCAACTTGGCTTCCATCTAAGATTGATCTATTGAGGAATTCATCTCTAAAAACGATTTTATGTTGCTGCAAATTTTCATCGTAAACTGCTGAAATTTTTCAACGAGAATTCTGCTGACACTAGAAGTCATTTTAGGTATTCATATTTTGTAAAATTTGATAAATACCAAATTTTGCACTAGAAAAGTAGTGGCACTAGATTAGTAAGTCCAAATGTATTTACACTATGATGAATACCACCATAGTGTTCTGTTCTATCATGGTTTGGCACTTTGGATACCAGACTCGTGTCGATCCCCGATTGGAACAATACAAGTCCCATATGTGTTGTATCGGTACATGATATGCAAGCTCGTGTTGTGGAATCTTTTATAAGGTTTGACACTTTGGACACCAGACTTGTGTCAATCCCTGACTGGAACAATACAAGTCCTGTATGTGGTGTATCGGCACAAGTTTAGCAAAATCAATGTAAATTAAGTAAAAATAGTATCACATATCTTTTTCGGACTTTGAGGAATAACCTTGTGCAAGGTTCGTATTTCGATCCATTACGGATTATCCCTCTATAAAAAATTAAAATATCTACAGAAAAATCATTTGAATTGTTAGATTATTTTGTTACAATATAAACTTTAAAATTCAAATGAATTAAATAATCACATATGTAGATATACCTGATTGTTGATTCTGCCACCAAAACGAACAATGGGCCTCCAGGGGTGGTGGATCAGGGTCTTCGATCCTATACATATGCATATCAATATGATATGTTTATTGGACCCAGTCATGAAATTGATCCCATGACATAGTGTATCGATACACCGTATACCATTGGTGCATCGATATGGTGATGATCGTAAGTTGATCGTCATGAATCACATTTGTCCGAGGCGGTTCCTGAGGTATATACTGGTGATTGTCAGAGCTTCTACTTTCACTACTAATATGTTGCTCTATATCATACTATTGCTCTACGAGGTATGACCAACTATCACCGTACTGCTGTTGGCCATATGATTCTCCATAATACGACGACTATGAATACGATGAGCTTCGTTCTATGTCTACATCATGTAGGCTCCATCACATCTGCTCAAATTCATCCACGGTCTTCCCCTTCCCCTTCCGCGCATAAATTTGACCAGTACCTTGTCGAGGCCCATGATCTGAATCTTGGGTGACATTTAAAATATTATTCCTCGATCCATGTGTAAAATAAATACCTCTTGATAAAAAGTTCTTTTTAGTTTTCCCAAATTAGCCTCGATTCAATTCACAAATCATTGCTTTGTATAGTCTAGGAGAGTGAAAATGTGAGAAAAAATGAGTTCGAGGTAATTTAAGAGAGTATGAGAGTGAAATAGAGTAAAATAAGGAAGAAGATGAGGTTAAAAACCCATGAGAAAGGGATCCAACGATCATTTACGAGTTGTGTCGGGCGGTAACGGTCAAAATTTCAACCGTTACCACCCGATATACCCCTGTATCGTCCGATACAAGGCATTATTAAGCGTTCCGCCTGGTACCGGGCAATCCACGTACCGATATGCTATCGTACCGATACGTACCTTTGAGATTAAAAACCCTAGTAATTAGATCCCATATTATTCCCATCTTTCATATATGTTCTTTTAGCTATTATAATACCTATCTTATAGAAGTTTCATGATAATGGGACTACAATAAACTTAGTAAAAGACCAAATTAAGAAGTTAAAGCTTTATAACATCAAAAGGTGTTTGCTAAATATAATAATGTTGTTACAATTAGTCATGCTCTAATCACCTGCTCATCTAAAGCCATAGATGCACTATTATGTACTTCATGTGGTGACACGGTGCAAATTCCTAAATCAACCATTTAGGAAATATCATTTCAAAGAGTATGTGACAAAAACCAATATAATTACCAAGTAGAAATTTCTATTTACCTTAAATGATTCAAAAGAAGGTCATCTAAACCAATAGAATACTTATGGATGACACTTGCATTAAAAAAAATAGTGGTATAATACATGAAGTGGTGTAAAACTTATGTTTTTTAATGATACAAAGTAGTTGGTCAAGCTAACAGTCACATCTCCTAACTGATGAGATCTTCTTACCTTCAGTAAATTGAACAGTGCAACTGTTCCATCGATCTATTCATCAAGCATGCCAGGCTCACATGAAAAATGGATAAATAAAGAGGGAAGGGATTTCAAGTCCATTGTTTAGAACACTTCAAATCAAAAGCAGTGATAGCTGACTTTTCAATTCACATTAAGTTCGATGGCTCGATTGAGGATAGCTTTTTAAAATTTAGATCTGTTAAAGAATATTTTCACATTTATGTATAAGGAAAATAACAAGTTATATGCAATGGTATTCTCCTATCAGATGACCAAGTTCAGATTTCAAACTTGAGGATCTTATACAAGTACAGATGGTTCAAACTCTTACCATTTACTTCAGGTACATTTCTCAATGCAAGTGCAACAGCTTTTATGACAATGTCATTTACTGAGACTTTGACATTATATTGCTCTGCATGTTGAGACAAAAAGAACTTATATTTATCAACCAAAAAAGCAGTATATCTCGAATACACTTAATGAGAATGGATATGGTTGCCAACCTTTAAGTTCCTTTCTGAAAGCAAGTAAAGGGTCCAATATGACATCTGAAAACATGTTAAACATATAATTACAATTAAAAGGTATGAGAAATGCTAATTGAAGAATGAAGATCCACCTGAGGACAGATATAAATGGGGAATGTGTTGTTTTGATTCCAGCAATCGTTTTGCAATAACCTAAATAAAACCATATCCGCCAAGATCATCAAAGGTGTACATGAAAAAAAGATAACATAGTGAAATAACAGTACAAATTCCAAAAATTGTAGGTTTGATGTTAATTACAATGAACCAAAGCTCGTAATTTCCAAGTGTAGTATCATTCAAATTTTTACATGTAGTATAATTCAAGTGTAGTTCCAAATATGGCACCATTCATATGACTCATTATATAGCATGGAAATGCTGAAAATGGGGCATAGTATACACTTTGTGCCAGTTCAACTCATGCCTACCTTACAAATATACATGCAACGGAATACAGTACAACATATTGCTACAGAGGATATAGCACATAATACCAATGCAGGCATGCTCACAAAACGTGGCTCAATACAAACTGCTCTAGCCACTAGTAGACAGACACCAAACATGATGTAAGTGCCAAGGTAAGTGTCAACATATCTCAGGTGTAACACTTGAAACATATTCTGAGAACCAAAAGAAAGAAGGCTTGGTAGCAAAACACGATGGTCTACATCATTTATATGGCCAAAAGCCACATAATAAGGGCAAACTGAACCAAGCCAGTCCATTCAAATGGATTTGAAAGTTAGAACTTTTGTCTTTCTTATGTGGCTTAAAAGCCTTGTGCCTTTTCACCGACCGCCAGAGACTTCATCTACACTTGTAGGAACACTTCAATCCTCATTTCCATTTTTCTTTTTTTTCTAATTCTATGATGAATGGTTGTGGCAGTCAAATATCTGATGATGGCATTATCAATGCAATGGTTTGAGTATCCCAAGGCTTTTTCTTAACAAATTCAACATACAAGAAATCTAAATGATTGAACTGATATTGTCGGCTAGCTTTTTAACAGGAATGCCACATTTATGTCGCATTGGGCCCTTGAGTTAATAAAATGCACAACAGTGGCATCAAAGATAGAGAAAACAAAAAAGATAGAAAAGCTACAATTGTACAACACGATTATGTGAAAAATGCCCCTTTTTTCATTTGTTTCATCACAACAGTTCTTTGAGAACACAACTGTCCCTAAAATACCCTAAAGTGCACTCAACACCACTTTTAACTTTACCAGAACCAGTAAAGAGAACTGGAAGGCTATGTTCTTGCAGAAGTTAGAAGTGATCAGTTGGCTATTAGTGCTCAGCTATAAAGTTCAGCAATCAAAACGCCTACAATGTTGAAACCATTTCCTCATTCCAAAATTACAATTTAGACGCAACAGTATTGCAGCTTTTGAATCTCTTGGTCTTCAGATCTAGAAGATTTCTGCAGATCAGTGATGTTGCAGGTAATTCCCAGAAAATTTTTATGAAAAAACAAATACCCCAAAGAACTCCTAAAATAAAAAACTACATAAGGACTCATTGTAGACCAATGACACTAATATAGCACAAATTACAATTTAACTAATCTTAAGATAAATGTAACTTGAGCCAAAGTGATGCAAGCATAGCAAGCACCAAAGTGGTCACTAATCAGCATGAGATGTTCTGACACAAAGCAATTCTTGCATGGTGAAGGTTTAACAAGAACTGAAGGAAATTCCAAGGTTTCAATAAATAGTATGGACATAGTTATGATTTGCTGAAGAAATAACTTACTACGAAAAATTAGTTATGATTTAACAAGAACTGAAGGAAATTCCAAGGTTTCAATAAATAGTATGGACATAGTTATGATTTGCTGAAGAAATAACTTACTACGAAAAATTATCAGTATTATCCGACATCCATCGTAGGAAGGAGGCAAACCTAAAAGTCGGTTATGGAAATCTGCAGACAGTGATTAACAATACAGTCAAGACCATTAAGTTAAATGCAGGGTTCTCAATTTCAATATCGGTACACGAACTACCCTCTATCGGGTGGTACCAATGTTTTGACCCCGTATCAGGCAATACATGGTTTGTACTGGGCGGTAACGGTCGAAATCCGATCGTTGCCGAGGTGTATCGGTCGGTACACCTCGGATTTCGACCATTACTGAGGTGTACCGGTCGGTATGCCCTGGATTTCGATCGTTACCTAGGCATACAGGTCAGTACGTCCCAGATTTCGACCATTACCGAGGCATACAGGTCGGTACGCCTCGGTATTTTTGGAGGTTTTTTAGCTCTTTTTGGGTATACCGTCAGTACGCCCCCGGCATACTGTCACGACTTACGCAAAACCAGCTAAGTCCGTGACAGATGGTATCAGAGCGGGACAAGCACTCATAGAAACACTTAGCATACAAATGTGGGGAACCTAGCGGGGCTGCATTGAAGGCAGTCAGCACACGCGCGACCGTTTGGGGGAAAACGAGCATGAAGATATAGGGAAAAGAAGTCGCTCGGAGGAGCGGGCATTTGAGATTGGCATTCAGAGGAATGGCCAACCCTTCGAGCAAGAGGCACCATGAGAACAAGCAAGCTTGGAAGAATGCGTAGCGCACAAAGATTGGGATGGCCGAGTTCGAGCTATGGCTCGACGTTGACAACTATACTTGATGGTGCTCAAGGCAAGCGAGGCACTTGGTAAAGGATGAGACCATGCAAGGTGGAATGAGTTGCTCAGCGACCGAAAGAGTTATGCAAAGCTTACAGAGGTGAGGGGAATTGCTAACTCGAAGAATTCGGTACTCATGCATGGGCTTGTATGTGGACGATGGAATGTTTGCAGCCATCCCAAGGCGATCGAAACTCAACGCCATGGAGCATTGAAGCTTTCTCTTTGGCATGTGAATGATACGTCCGTAGGAGGCTGAAGTGTGCAACGAGTTCAGCATGTTGCTAGGCCTTGAGTGGTGCAGCGGGGGCTGTATTGACGTGGAGTCACAATCTAGCAAGTACGTTTGCAGGAGGCAGAACAATGCACAGTTTGTTCAGCAAATCGGAGTAGTCCAAGGGGATGGTGGTCTCCGAAACGAAGAGAGATGTTGCTCTAACGGGATAGATATCCAGGAGGGATAAGTCCCGGCTCTCTAGAGGGAGAATCATGTGCAACAGACCGCACATGTTGAGAAGTACCTCAAAAAAAAAAAACAACTCCACGAAACTCAATGAACCGAGCGAGCGGCAAGGAGTCGTCGCATGATCTCGCTTGAGAGAATGCATTGGGGGATGCATTGCGAGATCAAGAGGGGAAGCGACCCAAAGCAACACAAATGAAAGCACACTTGGAGTTGATATAAGATCAAACTCAAGGGAGGGCTGACCCGTGGAATGGTGGGTGCGAGGGCCACCATCAACTTAATGCAAAACGAGGAGCGGAGCAACTTGGGTGTAACTTGGCGAAGTACCCAAGCCGCATGAAGGGAGCCAGCATAAAAGATGGAACATGGAGCGGAGGCACAAAGCTTTCCTTAGACAGGGCCCAAGGACATGAACTCTTGCAGAGGCAAGAGCGGGATCATGTCGTTCCATAGGTCCTTCATTTGGATGGAGCGAACTCGTCTTGCATAGTGCCAAAGACGATGGGAGCTTATGGGCACATGCACCTTATCTCGGAGAAGCATTTGATGGAGGAACTAAGGCGACTCAACTTGCGGAGGCGAAGTTGGGTTCATACGGCCTTGGCACAGGGCAAGAGGACGCAGAGACGGGTACTCTCGAAGAATACGCCACAATGTTGCCATTTAAGTTGCCATGAAGGAAGCGGTGCGTAGCGGAGATTGAACTGGTAGGAGCAAAGGCCCAGGATCCAAACAATGGTGCACTAATTGCAGCGAAGTCGGTGGACTTCGGGGGCTACTAGGCGACGGACTGTCCTAGAGCGGTGCTTCATCTAGGTGTGAAACAAGAGTGGGTGGATGAAGGTCGATTGCCAAAGGAGTGAACAAAATCGAAGGTGGAAGAGACCCTACGATGTATTGGCAGAGGCCACACATGGAGGGATCACAATTCGAGTTCATCCCACAAGGATCAGAATGCATTAGAGATGTCACCAGGAGGCGACATGGTGTAGTGGATCGTGGTGGAACAATTCGTGGCAATGCGATACACACGACATAGTATCGTGAGGGACTATATCATACGGAGGTATGATCGAGAACTACTAGGAGCTCCACTTCGGTGAACAACACGACGACAAGAAGGGCTATGGATTCAAGGAGTGAAGACTATGGTACCGCAGAGGCGGGTCTTCCGTGCGTGCATCGGATTTTGCATCGGATGAAAGCCTTGGTCATCAGCATATGAGGGTTGTGTTCCACCAAGGAAAAAGTTTGAATGCAAGTACCAGTGAGTCCCATAGGAGGGACTTGATCATGCAGAGGTATGATCGAAGTAGCTGGAGAGTTGGACTGCTCCAGAGCCCATATTCGCTTAAGGGAGCCTAGCAAGTCAAAGGACAAGGTTGAGTAAGCGAATGTTGATACCAAGGAAGCTAAGGAGAACCGAATCGGTGCAAACCCTACAACGTGATGGCAGAGGCCATACATGGGAGTTGCAATCTGTCTTTCCATCGACCAAAGGGATCTGTTTGGAGAACACAAAGGTGTTGAAGTAGGGGGTCGAAAGGGGCGAGGAAGCGATGACGAGTCCAGAAGGAATTAGCTACCCAAAATCAAGTATCAGTTAGAATGAAGGTGGACTCGGAGGAGTGCCACAGAGACATATCTACTGATCGTGAAGAAAAGGGATGCAGATGCGAAGCGACGGATAGTAGGGCCACGGGCATGACAGCATCATGGTACCGCAAAGGCGGGACTTCCGTGAAAGTCATTGATCCCTTGTTCCCATGGAGGAAAAGCGCTTGGTCGTGAAAGGGGCCGAGGAGGTGGAGCATGCAGAGGCAAACTTCAAGTACTGAGACAAGGCTGAAGGGCAGAGGCTAAGGAACTTCGTAAGACTGGTGTCAACGAGCTTCTCATCAAGATAGCCGAAAGTGAAGGACTTCGGGTCATGCAAGAGTGCATGACCAAGGAACGAAGCAGGCAGTACGCGATATTGTACCTTTACTACTCAGTGGAGTAGGCGACGGGGTTGATAGAGAAGACGGTACAATCCCAGAGGCGACCAAAACTATTAGAGACTTACTCCAAGTTTGGGTGAAAACTTCCTGCATTCCAGAAGTTCGATTGCATTGAGAAGGTGAATCACAGTAGCTAACTCAACGCAAGGAGTGCAAACACTTCGAGTACTTCAGAAGTGTGAGCAAAGAGCAGGTGAAGGCCAGTAATCAGCTCGATGCATGGAGTACAACCCTTGAGGAGGCCGGCAAAGTCAAGTAACCATTGCCTTCTCAACTCTTAAGAGAATGGGCGAAACTGAGTACTCCAATTCTCTTATCTATCCAGTAGAGGAGCCCTGCACAGATTCAAAGACCCTTCGAAAATATTAGAAGACAATAGTTATCAAATCCTCACCAATGGTGATTAGTACTACTGAGAGTAGATTATCCGTTTCATTTCCCAACAGAATGCCAATCGAAAGCGGAAGTGATGTGAATCTAATTGGAAGTGACAACTAATTGAAAGAAGAGTCAATGGACAAATTTTGTGGAGGAAGGACCCAAAACTTCAGAAGTTTACGAGGCGATGCTCGTTAAAGCTCCAACAAGATCCACCCAGTTCAAGCAGCATGAGGCATTTGAGAGACTGGCGCATAGTAAGGATGGTCTTTTCCTTCATCTAAAGAATCTGCAGGAACCAACAGGGATCAACACAACTCAGCCAACCCCACACTAGAGTCAGAGTCATTAGCGAGTTGAAGCAGCATGGCGGATCAAAGGTTCAACTACTCAAAAACAGCGGAGAGCAACTGGGAGCCAAGAGGCGCATTGCAACTGGAGCAGAAGATTGAAGATTCGGCAAAGGTAAGGAGTTGTAGTATCGGCAAAGGCTTCGACGAGGACGTCAAAGGAATAAGTGGGGGAGAATGTCACGGACAAAGTTCTAAACATGATGTTTGATGTAATACTTATGTATGTCCGTGTCTTTCTGTTTGTTCATGCTTTGCACAGCATATAGAGAAACGGTCGAAGGCTTAACAATCCCATTTTAGTTGGGTTTGGTGGCCTTCGTAGGCTTATAAATAAATGTTATGTCATGTGGACACTTGTGAGAGATATTCGGTCTGTAGTGGACCATTTTGACCCTTTGTTGTACAACAGTTCAGAGCTTGTAAAGTCTGTTTGTAATTTGCATTGTCTATGAAGTGTTTCCTGGAATGTTTGCTTGTGAATCCCAAGTGAGGCGCTTTCTCTAACCCGTTTTCTCTTTTGTAGGTCCTAAGGGACCATGGGAGGTTTCAGGGAGGCTGACCTTTGCGGACGGACACGCAAGGGTGTCGCACGACTTAGGCAAAACTAGCTAAGTCCGTGATAATACGATCGGTACGCCTCGGTACGTACCGTACCGCGCAGGGCTCGGTACACAAGTATGGACCACAATTGAGAACCTCGGTTAAATGTACCTTACAGCCCATATTTTGATAACAGTTCTTTAATTTACTGATTATGGTACCCAGTTTTGACCAAACATTCAACTATACCACTGGTATATAGGGGCAATTTGCACCTCAGCCTTACAAAGTAAGCCAGCTAACCCGGTTTATTTAGTAGGCCCAGGCTGGACCAATCTAAAAATTCCAACTTTAGGGTTCAAAACCTCAAAACCCATGGTGTCATGCTCATGTGCAACTTTGCTCCTATATGGAGAAGATAAAAGTGGAGTCCTTCACCAAAGAAGAGGAAGAAGAAAAGTTCGAAGTATTTTATATTCTTTTCCCATTTTTAATTTTTTCTCAATGATATGGACTGGAGTGGTGTGCTATACTGGTCTATCTAACGAACCCATGGTGGTCCAGGCGCTGGCTGGTATCCACTACAGTCTGGTATTTAAAATATAGTGTGCAGGTGAAAGAACCTTATATGAAATACTAAATATAATATTTACTTCTATAATGCCAAAATATATCAGATCAGTATAAAAACAATTCTTCTGCAAGTTCTTTAAGAAAATCAATTACCAGAATTTCACACTCCAAAGTAGCATTTACTAGGAAAAGGTATGTTCCTCTAAACAAACACAACACGTACCTTACGAATTTGACTGTTTAGAAAATCTTCATGAGTGTCTGTATCATGTAAAGGGACTGCAGACTGAGACAACTGATGAACAGTTGGCTTCAAGGTACTTGTTGATGCAGCTACCAGCTCTTGATCTGATTTGTGAGCTCCTGTAGACTGCACTCCAGACTTAATTGCTGCAAGTACATCCCCCTTCAAAAGAGTTCCACGAGGACCTGATGCCCATAGTGAAGATGGTTCTAAACCATGCTGTGCAATTAGCAACTTTGCTGATGGGCTGATTCTGCTGAAATTTGCCTTTGGAATGCTCACTTTGTGTTCTGCAGTGTCAGTCCATTCCTTAGTCGATTCTTCCCCTTTGGCCTCGAATCCTTTGCATATATCAGCTGGTATGCTTTTAACATCATCTGGATTTTCAACCTTGAGAATAACAATGTTAGAAGACTCATCAACTAAACCTTCTTTAGACAATGTTGAGCAAGTAGCAAGCATGGGATCAAGAAAAGGATAACTGTCATCTAATAAAAATATTCTTAAAAATTCATAGAATAAAATAGATAACCCCATGGCCAACAAAATTACACATAGCCAACACTAAATGTTAAATTGGTTTATTTGTGTGAAACATCATACCGTAATTGCAATAGGTTGTCCCACAAGCACATCCTTTGAACCTTCAGGTGCTAATATCTTGGCCAAAAACCTACAGAGCATAATGCAACATAAAAACTGCATAGATAGAAGTTCTGCAAGTATGCTCATTGACTTCGCATCAATTTCTTTGGTCACTACTATCATCAGCAAAATTGCACGTACACACTTTAAAAAACATATATATTTTAAGCAACAGATACAAGCACAGTAATGTAAAGTTGAAATTTGAAGTCTCAAAGCAACTCTATCAAAAACTATCTCAAAGAGATGCATGGCTAGCATGCCCTATGTTGTCCTCGACCGGAATCACACGGAACCCTTCCTTCTCTTGTCCTATGTTGGTTAATGGTGTAAACAAATATTGGGCTGTGGCTTATGGTCAGGCTTAAACAATTTTGAGAAAAAGGATTTATCGGGGTCAGAGCTCCATCAATTGCAGACAATTCTAGCTAGGTTCAAGTCAAAAGAAGACAACCACATAGAGGAATGCCACATTCATACCAACAAACAGATGAACACATATAGCAATGACATGTTATTTTGACAGACTACTTAGCTGGAAAGAAGGCACAGAGGAATGCCACGTCACGTTACCAAACAGGGAAGAAAACTTGGAGAATAGAACCATACTAGTATCAAGGTAAACAAGAAAACAAACATAAGACTCAATATCATTGCAAATAGAAGAATTTCTACAAGGGAAAATGCCAATTTTTCCACCAGGCAAGACCTGAATTTTGCTTGCAGGAATGAAAATCACTAGTCAAAGGACATAGTGCTTAGACAATGATATTTTTTTATGACCAAGCATCAAGGTGCCACGCGTTATTACATTATCTCTAATACTATGATTTTATTGTAATCTCACACATCCACCTGAACATTTTCATCTCGGTGCCATTAACTCATAGTAGGTGGATGTTATTTTTTAGCTGTCAACATTCTGACCCAAAAAACAAAACTAACTTTAAAACTATACATTTCTTTAATCCAAATATGATCACAAAAGACTCTTAATGCCCCTCTCTATTTTAGCTATCATGCTCTAACTCTATGAACAATATCTTCACTGATTCCCCCTCTTGAATGATAGATCAAATATATTTAAATTTTCTATTTCAGGGAATTTCTAATCCATCTATTTTTAAAATACCATTGGTTCTTTCCATAACATTCGTAAAGTTGCATTGGACATTCATTCCTAACCTTGTTTAACTAAAACTTTAGTATTCTTAGGTTTGTTCCCATAAACTTAAACCTAGATGCAACAAGGCCATCGTCAATTAGGGTATATCATCAAAGAACAACATGAACCATGAAAACTTAACGCAAATAAGCTTAATAACTTTGTTCATTACTAGTCCTAAACACTCTTTTTATCCATTAGAGACTGATCCAATGTATATATCTTTTAATACTTTTAAATAACCACTAAATAACCCTTTTCTTTCTATAACATGGTGCTATATTTCTGCAACTCTGACAGAGTCCTTTTCTTAGTCATTGTACATTAGCAAGTTTATAACCACTAATATTTCTCTATACTTTTTAATACTTTTATGTAAAACTTTTTTCTTTCTACAACATCATCCTATATTTCTTTCTACTCTATATGCATTTCAATTAATTATCTCAACAAATAAATGTCGTTTGTTTAAACATCCAGATATAATTGAACCAAGTTATAGAGATATTCATCTCATATCTAGTCCTCAGTCAGCTGTCCTCTCATATAGTATCAGAGAATTGCTTATTAACTTAGCTTTTCACAGATAGGTATTGCAAAAGAAATAGCACAAACTTGCTGGATGCTAGTAATTTGTGCCCAAGAAGAAAAAACTTAAACTAGTTCAAAACTCTCAATCCAACTATTGTAGTATTTCTGGAAGTCTTAACCTACATGCATATCAAGCTACTAAGTACTAACACTGCATACAAATAGAACTTTCTGCTTTTTTTTTGTAATAAAAAGAACTTTAAGTGCAATTGTGAAAAACAGCATATAAAAATTATAACATCATTTGCTTGACAATAAACTGGGATATTACCCCTCCTCAAGGCTTTCAAATTCAAGAGTTGCTTTATCTGTCTCTATTTCACATAAAACATCACCTACTTCAATCTGAATAAAAGATATAAGTTATTAGAATGAATCTGTCAGAGCAGTGGCAGGACAAACCAACAATTATCATAATATGATAGGCTCCTTAATAATTTTGTAAAGATGGCATCTCTAACCTTATCACCTTCGTTTTTCCTCCACCTTGCAATGTTACCTTGATTCTGAGAGAATCAGATTGAATCCTATCAATCCTCCTATCATGTTCTTAAGTACAAAAAATATACATGGGACTGTATACATTCAAACAAGTGAAAATCTGTTCATGCATTACTCACCATTGTAGGGGACAGTGCTGGCATTCCAAGCACCATATGTGAAGGAAGTCCTGCATCAATAAAAATGATTAAATAAGAAGTCTTTAAATTAGCCCCATGAGGTCCTATTGATTTACCTATCAATTCAAAAGGTAATGGTGAATGGATCAGCTGAACATCCCTCTCAAATTCCTTGTATAATTCATACTATTTGAGCATCTTCAAAATCTAAAGCAATAACCAAAAATACTTTACGGAGAGAGGTCATTCATTTGGGATGAGATGAGATATGAAAAGTAAAGTGGGAGTATAAAATTTCCATTCAGATAAGCTCCCTGATTAAAACCAGGGTCAACTAGATTCAGTTAGGCCGCCATTTAAGAAACAAAATGAGAGCTCCTTGAGCTTCAAAATTTATAGTTCAAGGACATAACTATTACGACTCAGTAGATAGAAGGTAACTCAAACAAAGGCATCCAACAGCCTATTGTACCTGTGGGAAAATCATAAACCAAAATGAAAACCATCACAAGCAACTCAAGTATTCACCTTATCTTATTTTTCTTCCTCATTTTGTTTAAGAAGCACTATTTACTTGGAGAAGGGAATAGGGAAGTGCTTATGAGCTCATAAGTTTGAACCATAAATATTGTTGTCCAATCCAATTAAAACTTAATAGCTAGAAGGATTCAAATATCAATTTGTAACTAATACTGATCAAAATTGTACCAAAACTGATATTGGCTCATATTGTGTCAGTTTGGATCTGTACAAGCCAGTGATTGAAAGAGGCGCTTGGGCAAGGTGAGACGAGGCCCGAGCGCCTCGCTAATGTCCCAGGCGGCGCGCTTCAAACAAGCGCCGCCTAGGTGCTCGCCCGAGCCCAGGCGCTGGGCGCTTCAGGGGAGCGCCTGGGTAAACCAAGTGACCGAACCAGGAATTTAGGTCTGGTTCGGTCCTGGTTCGGTTATTAGTTGGTTCAATCGAACCAACTAAACCGATATAACCCTTACCTAACCCTAACCCGCCACCGCTGCCACTCCCGATCTCGCTGCTCGTCGCTCCTGCTCCCGCTGCCGCTGCTCGTCGTTGTCGCTGCTCGCGCCTGCCGCGAGCCCAGTCGCGAGCCCTCCCGCTGCTCGCAACTCCCACGAGCCCTCCCGTTGCTCGCGCCTCCCGCGAGCCTTCCCTCTGCTCACGCCTCCCGCGAGCCCTCCCAGCTACCGCGAGCCCTCCCGCTGCTCGCGACTCCCGCGAGCCTTCCCTCTGCTCGCGACTCCCGCGAGCCTTCCCTCTGCTCGCGACTCCCGCGAGCCCTCCCGCTGCTCGCGCCTCCCGCTCCCTTTCCCTTTCCCCCCGCCGCTCGCCGCTGCCGACGCTGCTTCCTTTCTCCGTCAAGCTCAGACTGCTCAGTATACTCTTAAATCTTAATATTAAGTTTATTTGAATTTTGAAATGATTAATTTTCATTAATAGATTAATAATATATTATTTTGATTTTAATGTTATTAATTTTTATTTATTTGAAATTATTGCTAGGTTTCAACATAAATGGCAAGTGTAGAGAGCAACTCAATAGAGTCTCCAATGGTATCAAAAAAAGATCCTGCATGGAAGTATAATTATTTGAAGGATCCGAAAGATCATAATGCAGTGACTTGCATATTCTGCGATAAGACTACCAGAGGTGGTATTTTTCGTGCAAAACAACATCTAGTAGGAAATTTCAAGAATGCAGCAGCTTGCAAAAAATGTCCACCTGAGGTAAAAGAAGAGTTGTTGAGTTATATGAATGAAAAGAAGACACAAAAGAATGAATCTTACGGGAATTTACCAGAAGACAATGTTGAACATCTCAGGGATGAAGAAAAAGATTATTCTATGAGTATTAACCCAAGTGAAAAAAGAGTATACGACAAAAAGGGAAAAGAAGTTATGAGTACTAAGAAAGGTAAAAAAGGACCGATGGATCTATATATGCTTCAAGGATCCCAGAAACAACAAGGGCAAGCAGGAGGCTCAAAATTTAGACAAACAAATATAAGTGATGCTTGTGATAAAGAAATAAGAGGAAGAACAATTCAGCACATTGCTCGCTTCTTCTATCAGGCTGGTCTTCCCCTTAGTACAACTCGTTTAGACAGTTTTAAGGATATGATTGAAGCTATTGGAAGATATGGTGCAGGATTAAAACCTCCAAGTTATTATGAAATGCAAGTTCCATTGCTGCAAAAAGAGTTGAATTATACAAATGACTTACTAAAAGGTCATAAAGAATCATGGGCAACACATGGTTGCTCTATTATGTCAGATGTTTGAACTGACAGGAGGCGCAGGAGTATAATTAATTTTATGGTTAATTGTTCTTTAGGGACTATGTTTGTGAAGTCAATAGATGCTTCATCTTTTGTAAAATCTAGAGACAAGATATATGATTTACTTGACAACTTCGTGGAAGAAATTGGAGAACAAAATATCGTTCAAATCATAACCGACAATGGAAGCAACTATGTTTTAGCTGGTAATATTCATCTTTTGATTTTGTTAATTATTTTATCTTCAATTAAGTGTGTTAAACTCTTAAGTCTTATTATTTTTGTTATCCTTTGTCTCGGGTAAATTGCTTGAATCAAAAAGACAACACTTGTATTGGACTCCATGTGCAGCACATTGTATTGATTTAATGTTGGAGGATATTGGAAAGATCTTAGAAATCAAGAAAACCTTAGAAAGGGCAATTTTTGTTGTTGGATTTCTTTATAATCACATTGGGGCTTTGAATATGATAAGAGAATTTACAGGGAATAAAGAATTAGTGAGACATGGTGTTACCCGATTTGCTACTTCATTCTTGACATTACAGAGCGTGCATCGTCAAAAACATACTCTGAGAAATATGTTTACCTCTGAGAAATGGGTGACAAGCAAATGGGCAAAAGAAGCAAAAGGCAAGAGGGCTGCTGATATCATCTTAATGCCATCCTTTTGGAATCATGTAGTTTATATATTAAAGATAATGGGCCCTCTTGTTCGAGTCCTTCGGTTGGTGGATAATGAAAATAAACCTGCAATGGGATATATTTATGAGGCTATGGATAGAGCAAAGAAGACGATTAAAAGATCTTTTAATGAAAATGAATAAAAATATGAGAAAATTTTTACAATCATTGACGAAAGATGGAATTGTCAACTTCATCGTCCCTTACATGCAGCAGGATATTATTTGAACCCTGAATTCTTTTATAAGATTAAATCTGTTGGATTTGATGCAGAAGTTTTGGGTGGGTTATATCAGTGCGTTGCAAGATTAGTTCCCTGCCTTGATGTTCAAGATAAGATTATTCATGAATTATCTTTATATAAAAATGCTGAAGGTCTTTTTGGAATTCCAATTGCCGTTCGATCCAGGACAACTACCTCTCCAGGTATTAATAATTTGATATAATTAATTTCATATATATTATGTTACTATGTTATTGCTAATAATAACATAAATTTTGCAGCTGAATGGTGGAGTCTATTTGGAAATTCCACCCCGAACTTACAGAAATTTGCTATTAAAGTACTTAGTTTGACATGTAGTGCTTCGGGTTGTGAGCGAAACTGGAGTGTCTTTGAGCATGTAAGTATTACTAAATATTTTTATTTTAATTAATTTATTTATTTAGATATATGTATTAATATATTTTTAAATTATATGACATGACAGATTCACTCGAAGAGAAGAAATCGGTTGGAACATCAACGATTGCACGATCTTTTTACATAAAGTATAATCAAGCTTTGAAGACTCATCATGATTTGAAAAATAGATTTGATTCAATCTCATTGCAAGATATCGATAATTCAAATGAGTGGTTAGTAGGAGAAATGGGTGCTAACTTGCAAGATGCTGAAGACGAGCTTGTATTTGAAGATGATAGATTGACATGGGGCGATGTGGCAAGAGCTTCAGATGCTGGAGAATTACAAACATATACAAGACAGATGTCAAAGAGAAAAATGAGTGCAAAAGCATCAAGCTCGACTCCTGCTATTGTTGAAGACATAGAGAACGAAACATATCTTGATGAAGATGAAGGAATCGAAGGACAAGAGGAAGAAGACGAATTCAATGAAGATGATTTGTGTGAAAATGACGATAATATTGATTATGATGAATGACTTTGATGTAAAATTTTATTGTTTTGAATTTTGAAACTTTTTGTTAATGTGACATTGTGATTTTGTATCTTAGATTTTCTTAATTTAATAATATATTTTTTATTTAAAATTTTAAATAATTATATTTATTAATTATATTATATATTTTTATATTTTAGCACCTCGCTTCGCTCGGGCGAGCGCCTAGCGCCTCGGGCGTTTTTGGACCTTGGCGCCTTTTGGCGCCTAGCGCTTTTTAAATCACTGGTACAAGCGTGACATCAATACCAAAATGATCCTTTTTCTACATATTAGATCCCCATTTTTTATAACGAGAAAGCCAGATGTCCAAAGATATCTGTAGCCAACTTGTATTGAGGAGGATTTCCAGTGCTGCTGCTGTTCTTGTATACCAACTTAGCTGCCCAGTGATCCCAATGCATAGCAATCAGTGCACAATAGGTTGACCCAAGCCAGTCCTCCTGTACTAAGGTTGCCTTGTTGTAGTTCTCTTGACACTAATACTAGATAGGAATCAAACTATTTAACGACGTTCTAAACCCAAATCGTGTACATGTTAGTCAGATTTTCTTCCCGTGTACATGTAACTTTTAGATGCTACTTTTGATTCTTATCTGACATATGTTTCAATTTGGTATTTTATTGTTTTCTAGATTAAAATCAATTTGTTCTATACATTGACCAGCACTTACAGGTACTGATAGCAGCATCATGGCATCATCTAAAATAATAAGTGGATCGTGTTGAGTCATAATGCATGTCAACAATATATTTATGTGACATCCAACTACACTAACACAAGGATATAAATGTAAAATCAACAAGGTAGTATCAGTATAGAGTAGTTCCATTTTGTAAAATAAGCATATACACTATCCTGTAAGAGCATGTCTACATTGAATTTCCACAAGAAGTCTGTTGTGTAACACCTGAAGATGCTGACAAGTCTGCTAAGATTCAATTGAACTATAGAAATCAGTTAAGATGCAACTAATTTCTAGAGAATAAAAAAATTTATATCATGATAAAGTTCATAAAGATTCCAACCTCAACTCCAATGGCTGATTAACAATCCCATTATGATCCAACTTATAAACAAATTATATTTTGGTAAAAGTTGGATTCAACTCCCAACTAACAACTAATTTGTTACAGTTATATAGTGTTTAGTTGAACTTCTAATAAAAAATAAAGTAATCATTTCTTTCATAAATACATAGCAGTGATTTAAAAATCGCTATGTGCCAAGGTCCAAAAACGCCCGAGGCGCTCGCCCAGGCGTTCGCCCGAGCGAAGTGAGACGCTAAAATATAAAAATATATAATATTATTAATAAATATAATTATTTAAAATTTTAAATAAAAATATGCTATTAAATTAAGAAAATCTAAGGTACAAAATCATAATGTCACATTAACAAAAAGTCTCAAAATTCACAACAATAAAATTTTACATCAAAGTCATTCATCATAATCAATATTATCGTCATTTTCAAACAAATCATCTTCGTTGAATTCATCCTCTTCCTCTTGTCCTTCCTCTTCATCAAAATATGTTTCATTCTCTATGTCTTCAACAATAACAGGAGTCGAGCTTGATGTTTTTGCACTCATCTTTCTCTTTGTCATATGTCTTGTATATGTTTGTAATTCTCCAGCACCTAAAGCTCTTGCCACATCTCCTCATGTCAATCTATCATCTTCAAATATAAGCTCGTCTTCGGCATCTTGCAAGTTGGCACACATTTTTCCCACCAACCATTCATTATAATCAACAATATCTTGCAATGAGATTGGATCAATTCAATTTTGCAAATCATGACGAGCCATTAAAGCTTGATTATACTTTATGTAAACAAGATCATGTAATCGTTGATGTTCCAACCGATTTCTTCTCTTTGAGTGAATATATCATGTCATATAATTTAAAAATATATTAATACATCTATCCAAATAAATTAATTAAAATAAAAATATTTAGTGATCCTTACATGCTCAAAGACACTTCAGTTTCACTCACAACCCGAAGCACTACATGTCAAACTAAGTACTTTGATAGTAAATTGCTGTAAGTTCAGGGTAGAATTTCCAAATAGACTCCACCATTCAGCTGCAAAATTTATGTTATTATTAGCAATAACATAGTAACATACTATAGATAAAATTAATTATATCAAATTATTAATATCTGAAGACGTAGTTATCCTACATCGAACGACCATTGGAATTCCAAAAAGACCTTCGGTATTTTTATATAAAGATAATTCACGAATAATCTTATCTTGCACCTCCAGGCTTGGAACTAATCTTGCAACGCACTGATATAACTCATCCAAAACTTTTGCATCAAACCCAACAGATTTAATCTTACAAAAGAATTCATGGTTCAAATAATATCCTGCTGCATGTAAGGGACGATGAAGTTGACAATTTCATCTTTCGTCAACGATTGTAAAAATTTTCTCATATTTTTCTTCATTTTCATTAAAAGATATTTTAATCGTCTCCTTTGCTGTATCCATATCCTCATAAATATATCTCATTGCAGGCTTATTTTCATTATCCACTAACCAAAAGACTCGAACAAGAGGGCCCATTACCTTTAATATATAAACTACATGATTCCAAAAGGATAGCATTGGACAATATCAGTAGCCCTCTTGCCTTTTGCTTCTTTTGCCTATTTGCTTGTCACCCATTTCTCAGAGGTAAACATGTTTCTCAGATTATGGTTTTGACGATGCACGCTCTGTAATGTCAAGAATGAAATAGCAAATCGGGTGACACCATATCTCACTAATTCTTTGTTCCCTGTGAATTTTCTCATTATATTCAAAGCCCCAATATGATTATAACGAAATCCAACAACAAAAATTATCCTTTCTAAGGTTTTCTTGATGTCTAAGATCTTTCAAATATCCTCCAATATTAAATCAATATAATGTGCCGCACATGGAGTCTAATATAAGTGATCTTTTTGTTTCAAGCAATTTACCTGAGACAAAGGATAACAAAAATGATAAGACTTAAGAGTTTAACACATTTAATTTAAGATAAAATAATTAAAAAAATTAAAAAAATCAAAAGATGAATATTACTAGCTAATACATAGTTGCTTCCATTGTCGGTTATGATTTGAACGACATTTTGTTCTCCAATTTCTTCCACGAACTTGTCAAGTAAATTATATATCTTGTCTCCAGATTTTACAAAAGATGAAGCATCTATTAACTTCACAAACATAGTCCCTAAAGAATAGTTAACCATAAAATTAATTATACTCTTACGCCTCCTGTTAGTCCAAACATCTGACATAATAGAGCAACCATGTGTTGCCTATGATTCTTTATGACCCTTTAGTAAGTCATTTGTATAATTTAACTCTTTTTGCAACAATGAAACTCGTATCTCATAATAACTTGAAGGTTTTAATCACGCACCATATCTTCCAATAGCTTCAATCATTTTTTTAAAATTGTCTAAACGAGTTGTACTAAGGGGAAGACCAACCTGATAAAAGAAGCGAGCAATGTGCTGAATTATTCTTCCTCTTATTTCTTTATCACAAGCATCACTTATATTTGTTTGTCTAAATTTTGAGCCTCCTACTTGCCCTTGTTGCTTTTGTAATCCTTGAAACATATATAGATCCATCGATCCTTTTTTATCGTTCTTAGTACTCATGACTTCTTTTCCTTTTTTGTCGTATATTTTTTTCCCACTTAGGTTAATACTCATAGAATAATCTTCTTCTTCATCCCTAAGATGTTCAAAAATGTCTTCTGGTAAATTCCCGTAAGATTCATTCTTTTGCGTCTTCTTTTCATTCATATAACTCAGCAACTCTTCTTTTACCTCAAGTGGATACTTTTTGCAAGCTGCTGCATTCTTGAAATTTTTTACTAGATGTTGTTTTGCACGAAAAATACCACCTCTGGTAGTCTTATCGTAAAACATGCAAGTCACTGCATTAGAATCTTTCGGATCCTTTAGATAATTATACTTTTATGCATGATCTTTTTTTGATGTCATTGGAGACTCTATTGAATTGCTCTGTACACTTGTCATTTATCCTGAAACCTAAGAATAATTTCAAACAAATAAAAATTAATAGTATTAAAATCAAAATAATATATTATTAATCTAATAAATACAAATACTGTTACAAGTATACAATTAACAGTATACTGTATACTGTTAATAGTATACTATCGAAAAAGAAGAGAAGAGTGTAAGGGAAGACCAAGGGTGTTGATTGAGAAAAGCGAGAGCGGGAACGGCGAGCGATGACAATGGCAGCGGCAACAGTAGCAGCGAGCAACGGGAGTGGCAGCGGCGAGCAACGACAGTGGCAGCGGCAGCGGCAGCGAGAGTGGCAAGCGATGATAGTGGCAGCGGCAATAGCGAGCAGGGTTATGGTTGGAGAAGTCGCGTTGATATCAGTGCTTTAATTGGTTCGATTGAACCAACTAAAGCACCAGAGACCAAACAAGACCTAAAACGCTGGTTCGGTCGCCTGGTTTAACCCAAGCGTTCGCCCGAAGCGCCCGGCGCCTGGGCTCGGGCGAGCGCTCAGGCGATGCCTCTTTGAACAACAAATATTGCATTTCTTTAACCTCTCCTTAACAAGTTTCAAGAAATAGATCTAGAGTCTATTTTGTACGAGGAAAAAAAAAGTTTCATGAAGGTATATGTAACACCCCAATTTAATCTCATGTCTGCCCGGTTGTGATCATATATGAAACCATAATACGCATAGATATTAGTATATGATAAGCTTCAGAAGTTCAAATATATCAACTTATCAAGAAGGATATTAAGGCAATAAACAAAGAAGCAGTACCTGCAGATGAGAACAAATGAACTTGAACAAGCAACTGTGTCAAAAAAAGAAAAGAAAACATAATTAAGGGACCAGATCAGATGATGAACTTGTACATATATCACAACATGACTAACCTTTTTAGATAAAACATATAAAGAGCCACCACTGGGAGATGATACTGCACAATTCCTACAGATAAGTGTATTTAAAAAGCTTAAGAACAAAAAAAACGAAGGTACCAAAATTTTAATGTTCATTGCAATGCTTTCCTTTACAACCAAACATTTTAAAGTATACAATGAAGAATGAACTAACTACTAAGATCGTTGAAAATTGCAAATAATGTCTCTCTAGAAAGGAACACAACACTAATAAGCCAATACGCATCAGTGTTTGATTATCATTTCAAGTACCGGACCTGTTTCGATGAACTGGCCAGACTGGTATATATAGTTACCAGTGTGCTGTGTGTTAGTACACCAGCATTTCGGAGAGCAAGAAAAAGAAGAAGAAGAAGAGGAAGGGAGTGGAGGAAGAAGAGAAAGAGGAAGGAAGAAGGAGAGGCACTGAAGGAAGAGGAGGAAGAAGAGGAAGTGGTGGAGGAGGAAGAAGACGAAGGAAGAAAAAGTGTTGGAGTCAAGGAGAAGGAAGAAGAGGAGGAGGAGAATAAGAGGTGGGAGTACACCTAGGAGATAGATACTGGCGAATGGCAGCAACGACAACATCGAGCAGTGTGACGACGTAGAACAGCAACAGCATCACAAGATGATGGAAGCGGTGAGAAGAACGTTCGAAAAGTAGCAATGGCATCAGCATTGCAACACAAGGGGTTGTGCTAGTGAGCCCTAGTCGATATTTTAGGGTTTTTTTATTAATTACAGAGTTGGACGGCCCATCATTGTTTTAGATTTCATTTTTATTATTTCATGAGTTGGACCAAAATGCCCGAAACGAGGGTGGTCCGCATACCAATCCATGCCCGGACCAAGTACATACCGCCCATTTCATACCATTTTGAGTGGTCCTTGATTATGTGAACTAACCACAATGGTAAAAATCAAGGCGTAGATCTCAATTAATTGGGGTGAGCCACATGGCTTTTCTCTAACCATTGATCTTTGTTTAAATGTGGTTAACATGCTCAAACTCAATAGCCACAAAAATCCTTTTCCCTATTGTTGCCAATGAAGACATCTCCTCTACCTCTCCTTAAACCACTCATTTGCACTAACTCACCTCCCTTTATTAGTGAATCTACATGTCCTTTGGCCATGTCTAAGATACCATTAAGACTTCCTTCAAGATATTTTATATCAATACCGCCCCTAATTTTTAACAAATGCAAATTTATCTTGTTCAACCACCTTTTGCTAAACAAGTTTTTTTTTTCTATAATACCACATATCTATACATATACATATCACAATTTACAACATTCACATCCCGATGACACTAACACTTTCGATATGTTTGTTTCATTCTCCCAAATATTCTTGCATGCAAACCATACCCACACAACTTTCTTAATCTAAGGAACACTAAACAAACACAACATCACATATTACCCTATCTACCTCAATCATTCCACTTCAGTTCTATAAGCAATATTTGCTTACAATTCCATTCAGATCAATAATGGTCTCATTAACTATTTCATAAAGGTAACAGCTTCTTTGCTTCGAGGGATAAAAATACCTACAAACTAGCAGCAATGAATATATTATGCTAAACTAACTATCATTATTGCAAGAAAGAAAGATCTCACATGTGCAAGAAACTTACAGGCTCTCAAGTTTGTAATTAAGTGAACTTCTGTGAAAAAACAAAAGGTCCATTTAGAAAATTTCATCACAATAAAAGAGATCATACAAGAACTAGCCCATACGTATATATATCAAAAATAGAACTCTAAAGCATCAAGAAGATTTAAAATGACCATAAAACATCATATCATAATCAAGATCATGGTTTAACGTTCTGCCTGATGTGGTAGCAATATGTATCGGTTCTTCAGCTGACTCATTCATGAACCAATCCACTTCGGATGGTACATTGTTAGGGGGACAGACCGGGTGGTACACCTCTTGTAGCACTCGACATAGTCAAAAATTGACCATTACCAATTGATAGCGATCGATAATAGTTGAATTTCATCCATATTGGTCTCCTCTCGGGTCAAACAGGGTCCTAACAATCAAATCGATCATTAAGTCCTGTTTTGACCCTTTAAATCCTCCTCAATCTCATTCTCACTCATTCAATTTTTCATCCAAAATTTTATATTCATTTATGGCTTAGATACACTTTATTCTTATCTAAATATGAATTATATACCAACAAATTAGAAGAGAAAATTCCAAAAATATGTCTGTTTTAATTTCAAGCTATTTTTCGGCCCTTTTTTCGAAGTTCTGGTATGTACCAGCAATCGATACAGACGACCGACATGAGACGGCATTCCTTGATCAAGTTAATCAAGTAAGAAAATAGGGAGCCTCCATACCACCCACGGAAGCAATAATGGCATCATTTTCACATCTTACATCGGGCCATTTCTACATCTTTGGAAGAGACTTGACTAGGTATGAACAACCTTGTGGGTATTTTAGAAGCCACATCCCAAGGCAATCATCAGATATCATTGGTAATTGGTTAGGAAAAGATAGAATGCCTATTGCCTATAACTTTAAAAGGACCAAAATTACCCTCAAGAAAAAGCTCATTAAAGTAGACACATTAGTGACTAACTGTCACTAACTATTTGTGCCACATAGCTGTGGTCTGCCAAGCAATCCTGCAACCCTTAACAAATAAATAAACTATTCTGTCCATTTCAGTAGGCAATATATGATGCTCTCTCAATGTGCACAAAAGGGTTTTCACAAGAAAATTTTCCAAGTAACAATCAAGTAAAACTATAGTTTGTTCAATAGCAAACATTATGTTAAAGAAAATGTAACATAGCTATCAAGAGATTATCTTCATTATTCAAGTTTTAAAAAATATATAGTAGATAAGGCCACTTGATATTAATAAAGAAGGTAAGTATAGTATAATGGATGAATGTGCATACCTTGGATATTTACTACTACCAATACCAAAAAGAGAAGCACTTCGTGCCCGTGACAAACTACAAATGAAACAGTGGAAACAAAAAACAACAAATAGTTAGGAATTTATGTCAGTAAGCTAAGGACAAAACAGTTACATAAGAAGACCAATTTAAATGGCTCCATTGATCAAGAGAAGTACTGTTAAGAACAAAATGCTTAAATACATATGAAGAAAAGAAAACCTTTATCACAAACATATATACATAATAACTTTGGCTGCCATATCTTTTGTACAAGTGCATTTACCAAGCAAAAATAAGAAACAAGGACATGAATGATAACACAGATATTAATATTATGAAGAATAAGAGTGATATGAAAAATAAATGATGAAAAAATCCAATAAAACATTGAAGGATTTAAGCAATATCAACAGATAAACAAATCTTGCCTCAAGCATGATAATGAAACATATCCTCTTTAAACTTGAATTTCAGCCAACTGCCAAATTATCTCCAAAAGAAGTGCTGAACCAACTAGCACTATCCTAATTATCAAATTTGATTTTTCATTCTAAAGCCTCGAGCTTTAGTCAACACACAAATATGGACAATCCATAATTTATTAAAAACAGCCACTCGATCTAGAAATTTGGGCTACATGGAGACTACACCAGATTGCACACCAAGGATGAACTATGCTCCTAATTATCTAAATATCAAGCTATATACAGGTTTGAAGAACCAAATTTAACCAAACTCGAAGCTGATTGACTAACTCTTTCAGTGGTACAAGTACATGGGAATTTATCAACTTGGTGCTGAATTCAGAATAATTCTCTGCTCCTAAATGCAACAAAATCACTCAAACATAAAATATGCAAAATGTTAACCACATTGTAGTTGACCTTCTAATCATAAGAAAACAATGATGCATAAATTTTACTACATGTTACTTCGTCCTCATAAACGTTAAATCCAGCTATATATGCACCCTTTATTTTTTCAGTGGCCAAAACTTAATCAATTCCTATGGCAACCTGTCGGAGATGAAATCAAAAACCAAGCTTATCTTCCTACCATCTTAATAAATCAAAATTTAACTTACCAACTAGACCAGCCAAAAAAACAACATCGACAAGAACTGCAACTCGTCCCAATCCACTTCTAATAAGGAGATGCCAAGCCATCTCCAAATTGCATCATTAGTGAATATTCGCTTTCAATTTAAATCACATGCAAAGAGGCTCCCAAGAGGATTTCAAAATTCTCTTCCATTTAGGTATTCCACTTTTTGCCCTTCAAGATGTAGTCGGAATATGACAAATAGGGACCTTGACATCCCTTAATTTCTGTATTTTCTCTTGCACCATATGTTACCACTTCAAGATCCATAAAACGAAGACTCATAACACCAACTGAATCACTCTAGACAAACAAAACTTGCGAGTTTCACATGCCTACAAGAGGTCATAAATCAAAGCATGAAACGCCATAGAAAGAGTTTACTATTGATTATTAATACAAATACAATTGTCAATGATGAAAAGAAAAAAGTGAGATTGAATGTCACCTACCCCAAGAGAAGTGAACGAAAATTTGCCATGAGCTTTTCTTGGAGGATGTTGAGTCCTCTTCTACCTAAAAGAACAAAATCAGACGCAGATGATGATTAAAAAACGAGGAGACCGATGCCAAGTGCTCCATGTGCTCGATTCATTAATGGTTACAGTTGCGGGAGGATAAAAATTATCGAGCAATATGAAATAGCAACTAAGATTCTAGTAGAGACATGATTATCAAATGTCAAACACTCAGTACTTGTGAGATCCATACGATATATAGCAAACAACAGGATTGAAGGCGTTACAAAATTACAAGGGGAATCCTACAGGGTATTCGAACAGGGAAACCAAATCTAACTTGTGAAATCGACAAAGCCAATAGGTAGTATGAGCAAAATCAAACGAAATCGGTAACAGTACCATTAAAGATTGGAGCACAAACGAACCCTAGATTCATGAAGGCCAATAGGAACACAAAGTTTAGAAACGAGGATAGAACTCGATGAGAAACATGGGAACAAATTTGCAAGAAGCTGTAGGGTGGAGAGGGAACAGAGACTCAGAACAACCTTTTTTGGAATTGCAAGGAGAGAAAAGGCTAAGGCGGCGGGGCAGCGGATGGAGCGGCCGGCTCCGCGTGGGGAGGAACCCTGGCGACGAATGAGAGATCGGTGGCGGGGGAGATCAAGTGCGGAGGACAGGATCGCCGCGGCGGAGGAAATCGAGCGGAAAGAAGGAACGTTGACCGGTAATTGCCTCGTGGGCACCTCGTCGCGAGTGCAAACGCAACGTAGGTGGGTGGGGGGGGAGTTTGAGAAGAGGCGTCGAGTGGGGTTTGCAAATGTTCACTAATTCGTTTCCTTCAAGACGAAAAGAATTATAAGATTTCATGAACAACAATAAAAAGTCTACTTATAAGTGATTCAACAAAATATAAAACTTTTTTTTTAGTACAAACTAAATAAATTTATTTTATGTAAATAAAACTATTCTCGATGTCGAGTGGGAGAACGACTGCAGCAGCCCGACTCGAATCTGTCCCTCGGATTACCTAACGTGCTTTCTGATAAGGCATGTTTTATCCCCGGGACACATCATAGCTGATGCCACACTGTCACGGACAAACTTCTAAACAAGATGTTTGATGTAATGCTTATGTATGTTCGTGTCTGTTGGCATGTTCATGCCTTGTACGGCATGTTCATGCCTTGTACAGCATGTAGAGGGGCGGTCGAAGGCTTAATAGTCCCATTTTAGTTGGGTTGGTGGCCTCTTTAGGTTGTAAATAAAGGTTGTGTCATGTGGACACGTGCGAGAGATTTTTGGTCTGTAATGGACCATTTTACCCTTTATTGTGCCATTGTTCAGAGCTTGTAAAGTCTGTTTGTAATTTACATTGTCTATGAAGTGTTTTTCGGAGATGTTTGCTTGTGAATCCCGATTGAGGCGTTTTCTCTAACCCGTTCTCTCTTTTGTGGGTCCTAAGGGACATGGGAGGCTTCGGGGAGGCTGACCTTTATGGACGGACACGCAAGGGTGCCGCACGACTTAGGCAAAACCAGCTAAGTCCATGACAGATGGATCAGAGCGGGACAAGCACTCATAGAAACACTTAGCATGCAAACGTGGGGGACCTAGCGGGGCTGCGTTGAGGGCAGTCACCACACGCGCGACCGTTTAGGGGAAAACGGGCATGGAGATGTAAGGAAAAGGAGTCACTCGGAGGAGCGGGCATCTAACATTGGCATTCAGAGGAATGGTCAACCCTTCGCGCAAGAGGCACCACGAGAACAGGCAAGCTTGGAAGAATTTGGAGCACACAAAGGTTAGGATGGCTAAGTTTGAGCTACGGCTCAACGTTGACAACCATACTTGATGGTGCTCAAGCTAAGCGAGGCGCTTGGTAAAGGATGAGACCATGCAAGGTGGAATGAGTTGCTCAACGACCAAAAGAGTTATGCAAAGCTTACAGAGGTGAGGGGAATTGCTAACTCGAAGAATTTGGTACTCATGCATGGGCTTGTATGCGGACGATGGAATGTTCGTGGCCATCCCAAGGCGACCGAAACTCGGCGCCATGGAGCATTGAAACTTTCTCTTTGGCATGTGAAGGATACGTCCATAGGAGGCTGAAGTGTGCAACGAGTTCAGCATGTTGCTAGGCCTTGAGTGGTGCAGCGGGGGCTGTATTGACGTGGAGTCGCAATCTAGCAAGTGCGTTTGCAGGAGGCAGAACAATGCACAGTTTGTTCAGCAGATCGGAGTTGTCCAAGGGGATGGTGGTCTCCGAAACGAAGAGAGATGTTGCTCCAATGGGACAGTTATCCAGGAGGGATAAATACCGGCTCTCCAGAGGGAGAATCATGTGCGACGGACCGCACATGTTGAGGAGGAGTACCTCAACAAACAACAACTCCACGAAGCTCAATGGACTGAGCAAGCGGCGAGGAGTCCTCGCATGATCTCGCTTGAGAAATTGCATTAGTGGATGCATTGCGAGACCAAGTGGGGGAGCAACCCATAGCAACACAAATGAAGGCACACTTGGAGTCGATATGGAGATCGGACTCAAGGGAGGGCTGACCCGTGGAATGGTGGACGCGAGGGCCACCATCGACTCAATGCAAAAACGAGGAGCGGAGCAACTTGGGTGTAACTTGGCGAAGTACCCAAGCTGCATAAAGGGAGCCAGCATAGAAGTTGGAACATGGAGCAGAGACACAGTGCTTTCCTTAGACAGAGGTCAAGGACATGAACTCTTGTAGAGGCAAGAGTAGGATCATGTTGTTCCATGGGTCCTTCATTCTAACGGAGTGGACTCATCTTGCATGGTGCCAAAGACGAAAGGAGCTTCTGGGCACATGCACCTTATCTCGGAGGAGCATTTGATGGAGGAACTAAGGCGACTCAATTTGCGGAGGCGAAGTTGGGTTCAGAAGGCCTTAGCACGGGGCAAGAGGACGCAGAGGCGGGTACTCTTGAAGAATATGCCACAGTGTTGCCATTCAAGTTGCCATGAAGGAAGCGGTGCGCAGCAGAGATTGTGCTGGTAGGGGCAGAGGCCCAGGATCCAGACAATGGTGCACAAATTACAGTGAAGTCGGTGGACTTCGGGAGCTACTAGGCGACGGACTGTCCTAGAGCGGTGCTTCATCTAGGTGTGACCCAAGAGTGGGTGGATGAAGGTCGATTGCTAAAGGAGCAAACAAAATCGAAGGTGGAAGAGATGTCACAATTCGAGGGTTCACAATTCGAGTTTATTCCACAAGGATCGGAATGCAATGGAGATGTCACCAGGAGGCGACATGGTGGAGTGGATCGTGGTGGAACAGTTCATGGCAAGGCAATGCGACACACACGACTGAGTCTCGTGAGGGACTAGATCATATGGAGGTATGATCGGGAGCTACTGGAAGCTCCACTTCGGTGAACAACACGACGGCAAGAAGGGCTATGGATTCAAGGAGTGAAGGCCATGGTACCGTAGAGGCGGGTCTTCCGGGCGTGCATCGAATTTTGCATCGGATGAAAACCTTGGTCATCAGCATATCGGGGCTGTGTTCCACCAAGGGAAAAGTTTGAATGCAAGTACTAGTGAGTTCCATGGGAGGGACTTGATCATGCAGAGGTATGATCGAAACAGCTGGAGAGTTGGACTGCTCCAGAGCTCATATTCGCTTAAGGAGAGCCCGGCAAGTCAGAGGACAATGCCGAGTAAGCGAACGTTGTTGCCAAGGAAGCTAAGGAGAACAGAATTGGTGCAAACTCTACAACGTGATGGCAGAGGCCATGCATGGGAGTTGCAGTCTGTCTTTCCATCGACCAAACGGACTGCTTGGAGAACACAAAGGTGTTGAAGCAGGGGCGAGAAAGGGGCGAGAAAGCGACGACGAGTCCAGAGGGACTTAGCTACCCAAAATCAAGCAATCAGTTAGAATGGAGGTGGACTCGGAGGAGTGTCACGGAGGCATATCTACTGATTGTGAAGAAAATGGATGTAGATGCGAGACGACGGATAGTAGTGCCATGGGCATGGCAGCGCCATGGTACCGCAGAGGCGGGACTTCCGTGAAGGTCATTGATCCCTTGCTCTCATGGAGGGAGAGCGCTTGGTCGTGAAAGGGGTCGAGGAGGTGGAGTATGCAGAGGCAATCTCCAAGTACTGAGACAAGGCTGAAGGGCAGAGGCCGAGGAACTTCGTAAGACCGGTGTCAATGTGCTTCTCATCAAAATAGCCGAAAGTGAAGGACTTCGGGTCATGCAAGAGTGCATAACCAAGGAACGAAGCAGGCAATACGTGGTGTTGTACCTTTGCTACTCAGTGGAGTAGGCGGCAGGGTTGATGGAGAAGACGGTACAATCCCAGAGGCGACCAAACCTATGAGAGAATTACTCCAAGTTGGGGTGAAAACTTCCTGCATTCCAGAAGTTCAATGGCATTGAGAAGGTGAATCACAGTAGCTAACTCAACGCAAGGAGTACAAACACTTCAAGTGCTTCAGAAGTGTGAGCAAAGAGCAGGCGAAGGCCAATAACCAGCTCAATGCATAGAGTACAACCTCGAGGAGGCGGGCGAAGTCAAGTAACCTTTACCTTCTCAACTCTTGAGAGAATGGGCGAAACCGAGTACCCCAAGTCTCTTATCTATCCAGCAGAGGAGCTCTGCATATGTTCAAAGACCCTTCGAAGATAATGTAAGACAATAGTTGTCAAATCCTCACCAACGGTGATCAGTGTTACTGAGAGTAGATTGTCCGCTTCATTTCCCAACGAAATGCCAATCGAAAGCGGAAGTGATGCGAACCTACTTGGATGTGACAACTAGGTGACAAAAGAGTCAATGAGCAAATTTTGTGGAGGAATGACCCAAAACTTCATAAGTTTACGAGACGATGCTCGTTAAAACTCCAACAAGCATCCACCCAATTCAAGCGGCATGAGGAATTTGAGAGACTGGCGCAGTAAGGATGGTCTTTTCCTTCATCTGGGGGATCCACAGGAATCAACAAGGATCAACACAACTCAGCCAACCCCACACTAGAGTCAGAGTCATTGGTGAGTTGAAGCAGCATGGCGGATCAAAGGTTCGACTACTCAAAAACAGCAGCGGAGAGTAGCTAGGAGCCAAGAGGCGCATTGTAGCTGGAGCAGAAGATTGAAGACTCAGCAAAGGTGAGGAGTTACAGTGTCAACAAAGGCTTCAACGAGGACGTCGAAGGAATAAGTGGGGGAGAATGTCACAGACAAACTTCTAAACAAGATGTTTGATGTAATGCTTATGTATGTCCGTGTCTGTTGGCATGTTCATGCCTTGTACAGCATGTAGAGGGGCGGCCGAAGGCTTAATAGTCCCATTTTAGTTGGGTTGGTGGCCTCTTTAGGCTTGTAAATAAAGGTTGTGTCATGTGGACACGTGCAAGAGATTTTAGATCTGTAATGGACCATTTTACCCTTTGTTGTGCCACTGTTCAGAGCTTGTAAAGTCTGTTTGTAATTTGCATTGTCTATGAAGTGTTTTTCGGAGATGTTTGCTTATGGATCCCGATTGAGGCGTTTTCTCTAACCCGTTCTCTCTTTTATGGGTCTTAAGGGACATGAGAGGCTTCGGGGAGGCTAACCTTTGCGGACGGACACGCAAGGGTGCCGCACGACTTAGGCAAAACCAGCTAAGTCCGTGACAACACGTCATGTCAGAACTCGTACCCCTAAGACTATTCGACATACCTAGTCTCGGCAATCCCGGGACGGTAACGTCCCGCACACCGAGCCAGAATCTGTACTGATGTCGTGATGTGTCCATCACGCCAATCCACATACGACCGACCCTCTCACGGTAGTATAAAAACCTTTATCCCGACCTCCAAAAAAGGGAAGAGACTATGGACTTGCTCATCGAAGGGGCCACGGTCGGGTACCACCCGGCGAAGGCCATTTTGTAGGAGGGCTACCACTCATCGATTGTGAGGGACTCGGCACGGGAGCGCGACTCGCCCGGCACCAAGGAGACGCTAATCAGTCCCGACCCCGACTAATGCCAACCAGCACTCCTTCCCGAGAGCTCAAGTACCTCATCATTCGAATCACCCCGTAGAAAGCTCCCAACATCAGCCCGTGGACCTAGCCGTGCTGACTCCCCAGCCACGACACATTTGTTCACTAACATTTTGGCGTTAGAAGGAGGGCCATGTTGCAGGAGCATCCCGCGAGAGCTCTCCCCGAGGGAGAACCACCGGTCGGTCACCCCTTTGTCAGGCCCAGAGATCAGCCCCTCCCCGTCCTTCGAGATGTGGGGATCCCGGCCTCGACGCCGGATCGCTACTGGCGCCCGTTCAACGACCCGGGGTTATCACCTCCCGGACTTACCATGGGACCCTCGGTCGTGTCACCCGAGGCATTCCTCGGCTTGACCAAGCAAGTGCAGGCAATGACAGGGATGATGCAGATGCTCATCCCACTCATTCCTCAGAGTGTGCGACTAGCATCTCTCCTGACCGACCCAACCCGACAAAGACCGAGCAGGGAGCAGGTCGAGATGGGAGAAGTCTGAGATCAAACCACGGACCCGAGAGGTCCACTCGAGCAAAGCATACCCGCACCCTATTGAATCACACTGACCCGCTCTGAGCCTGCCACCATATCGTTTGACTCACCGAATGACTCATTCAGGATCCAGCTGTCCTGGGTCAACCAAAGCCTGGACGAGTTCCAACGCGAGTTCCAGAAGTTGCGGAGCGAGTCGAACGAAGGCAACTCGAGTGACTCCCCTTTTACTCAGGAAATACAGGACAAGCTTGTACCCCTCAACTTCAGGTTGCCGGCATTGGAGACATATGACGGTGGCTCTGACCCCACGGACCATGTCACGGCGTTTTGGGCTTAGATGACCCTCTACGACACCTCGGACGCTCTAATGTGTTGGGCGTTCCCGACCACCTTTAGAGGATCGATACGAACATGGTTCAATCGGCTGCGCCCGCTCTCAGTCTCATCCTTCGACCAGCTCACAAGGGAGTTCGAGCAAAACTTCCTCACCAGTGTGTGACCCAAACCTTCCATCGCCACCCTGCTGGCATTATCTCAACACGAGGGCGAATCACTCTCCCAATTCGTGGCACGCTTTGCCGTGGAAATCCGGGGATTCCCGGACGCTCACCCTTCTGTAACCATGCAGGCATTCCTGAGGGGCTTGAGGCCCTTGAGGCTCTTTGGGTCACTCATCGAGAAGCCACCTGCGACCATCCCTTAGATGCTCCAGCGCGCCAATCAGTAGAAGCCCTAATGGCGAGAAGGCGCGAGGACAATAAGAGGCTGAGGATGGAGCAAGTTCGAGGAGCAACTCCGGTGCCCCCATCGCAAGCTCGTAGGAGGCCCGATCGGCCCGAGTCAGAACCTACATTGCCCCAATTAGCATGCCACGTGGTGCAATGGCACCGGTCATGACAAAGGGTCTCCCGCCGGCAGACCTAAGCCCGAGATCAACTACTCGACCAATGAGACCGGTCTCCTCTCGAGCCACACAGTTCGGTCCCTTGACCGGTGATTGGCCATTATCATCCTGGAATGATACCACCCCTCGAGGACTAGCCGCCACGCTGACACTACTTCTGCCCGAGTCGCTCCATGTTGATCCCCGACTTGCGACTTGTCGGCCTAGCTCTGCCCAAGTCGCTCCATGTCGATCCCTGACTTGCGACTCGCCGGTCCTACTTTTGCCCGAGTCACTCCAGATCGATCCCCGACTTGCCACTCGCCGGCCTTGCTTCTGCCCGAGTCGCTCTATGTCGATCCCCGACTTGCAACTCGTCGGCCCAGCTTCTGCCCGAGTCGCTCCATGTCGATCCCTGACTTGCAACTCGCTAGCCCTGCTTCTGCCCGAGTTGCTCTAGATCGATCCCCGACTTGCAACTCGTCGGCCCTGCTTCTGCCCGAGTCGCTCCATGTCGATCCTCAACTTGCAACTTGCCGACCCAGCTTCTGCCCGAGTCGCTCCATGTCGATCCTCGACTTATGACTTGTCGGCCCTGCTTCTGCCCGAGTCGCTCCATGTCGATCCCTGACTTGCGACTCGTCGGCCCAGCTTTGCTCAAGTCGCTCCATGTCGATCCCCGACTTACGACTCGCCTGCCCTGCTTCTGCTCGAGTCGCTCCATGTCGATCCTTGACTTGTGACTCGCCGGCCCTGCTTTTGCCCGAGTCGCTCCATGTCGATCCCAACTTATGACTCGTCGGCCCAGCTCTTGCCCGAGTAGCTCCAGATCGATCCTTGACTTGCGACTCGCCGACCCTGCTTCTACCCGAGTCACTCCATGTCGATCCCCGACTTGCAACTCGCCAGCCCAACTGCTACCCGAGTTGCTCTATGTCGATCCCCGACTTGCGACTCGTCAGCCCAACTCTTGCCCGAGTTGCTCCAGATCGATCCCCAACTTGCGACTTGTCGGCCCAGCTTCTGCTCGAGTCGCTCCATGTCGATCCCCGACTTGCGACTCGTCGGCCCAGCTTTTGCCCGAGTAGCTCCATGTCGATCCCCGACTTGCGACTCGTCGGCTCAGCTCTGCCCAAGTCGTTCCATGTCGATCCCCGACTTGTGACTTGTTGGCCCTACTTCTGCCTGAGACGCTCCATGTGATCCCTGACTTACGACTCACCGGCGCAGCTCTGCCCGAATCGCTCCATGTTGATCCCCGACTTGCGACTCGCCGGCCCTACTTCTGCCCGAGTCGCTCCATGTCGATCCCCGACTTGCAACTCACAGGCCCTGCTTCTGCCTGAGTCGCTCCATGTCGATCCCCGACTTACGACTCGCCGGCCCAGCTCTGCCCGAGTCGATCCATGTCGACCCCGACTTGCGACTCGCCGGCCCTACTTCTGCCCGAGTCGCTCCATGTCGATCCTCGACTTGCGACTCGTCGACCCAGCTTCTGCCCGAGTCGCTCCAGATCGATCCCCGACTTGCGACTCGTCGACCCAACTTCTGCCCGAGTCGCTCCAGATCGATCCCCGACTTGCGACTCGCCGACCCTGCTTATGCCTGAATCGCTCCATGTCGATCCCCGACTTGCGACTCGCCAGCCTAGCTTCTGCCCGAGTCGCTCCATGTCGATCCCCGACTTGCGACTCGTCGGCCCAGCTCTTGCCTGAGTCGCTCTAGATCGATCCCCGACTTGCGACTCGTCGGCCCAGCTTCTGCTCGAGTCGCTCTGTGTCAATCCCCGACTTGCGACTCGCCGACCTAGCTTCTGCCCGAATCACTCCATGTCGATCCCCGACTTGCTACTCACCGACCTTGCTTCTGCCCGAGTCGCTCCAGATCGCCCCCGACTTGCGACTCGCCAACACCAAGCCTGAGCCCAGGATTAATCCCTTGGCCCACAGTTCTAATCCTGCCCGAGTCACTCTCGATCGCCCCCGACTTGTGACTTGCTAGCACCAGGCCTGAGCCTGGGATTAATCCCTCGGCCGACAGTTCCAATCTTGCTCGGGTCGCTCCAGATCGCCCCCGACTTGTGACCTGTCAGCCCCAAACCCTAAGCCCGAGTATAATCACTCGGCTCGCAGGCCCAGCCTCCAAATCGAGTCGCTCCAGCTCAATCCTCGATTCACGACTCACCGGTCCTCCGCCAAATTGCCATATCACGTCCCACGATTTACGACTCGCCGGCGCCAACTCCGAGCACGCCTCTTAGCCAGTCTAATGCCCGAGCCGCATCTCGGCCAATCCAACGCCCGAGTCATGCTTCGCGGCTAGTCGCCTCTCAGTTAGTCCAACGTGCGAGCCACATCTCGCCGGCCTAGTCTGTCATCCAAGTCACTCCACGTCAATCTCCGGCTCGCGGCTCGTCAAATCTTTAACCGAGTTGCTCCAGCTCGCAACTCGGCGGCCATAACTCCGAGCCGCGCCAAACCAGTTATCTGACCTACAACACTTTAGTCTTGCCTCGTCTAGCCCTGGCTGCCCGATCAGCAGAGCCAATCCTTCCTGAGGCTCGGGGCGCAGCCCCTCTAAACTGCCCCTCAACGAGCCGATCCAAATCCCATTCACAAGCAAATCGACACAGTCACACCACTCCGACCCCGGCACGCCTCTCGGCCCTTCCAGGACCCCACGACGTGCCATGTTGGGGGGGGAGAAGTGATAAGCCATGTTTTGCCCCCAGGACATGTCATAGCTGATGCCACACGCCATGTCAGAACTCATACCCCCAAGACTGTTCGACATGCTTGGTTCCAGCAATCCCGAGACAGTAACGCCCCACACATTGAGCCAGAATCCGTACTGATGTTGTGCTATGTCCACCACGCTAATCCACATACGACCGACCCTCTCACAGTAGTATAAAGACCTCTATCCCGGCCTCTAAAAAAGGGGGAGACTACGAACTTGCTCGTCGGAGGGGCCACGACCGGGTACCACCCGACATAGGCCATTTTGCAGGAGGGCTACTACTCATCGACTGTTAGGGACTTAGCACGGGAGCGCGACTCACCCAACACTGAGGAGTCGCCAATCAGTCTCGACCCCGACCAACTCCATCCAGCACTCCTCGAGAGCTCGGGTACCTCATCATCCAAATCAACCTACAGAAAGCTCCTGACATCAGCCCGTGGACTTAGTTGTGTTGACTCTCTAACCACAGCACATTTGTTCACCAACACTTTCGATGCCCAAAATGGATCCTACTTGTGTTGGAGATCGATGTGATCTCTCGATGTGATACCTAAATTAAATTTAGGTTTGAGAATATGAAAGGTTAGACCTATGGTTGCTGGCCACACGAGGAGATGCTGATGTGACGATTGACGATTGATTGATTGTTGAAGGGTTCCTTTTTTTTTTTTCTTTAATCTTCTTCTTCTGTTAACTAAGGATAGCATTAACATCTCAACATTTGTGGGATATTAATATAATATTTTAAATTCTAAAAATACCCTATTACATTATCTAAAATTATAAGATTATCAAAATGATTTAGTGAAAAACCAACATAATTTATATTTTCTATAAGGTGATATTTTATTTATGTATTTTTAAAAGTTATCTTATGTCTATTTATATGATTATACTTTTTTTATCATATATTTGGGCCACATGAAATCTTTTATGAGATTACATATTTATTTATTTTATTTGCTTATTTACTTAAATAAAAATATGTATTTATTTTTGAATAAATATTAAAGATATTAGAAGGGCAAATTTATCACAAAATATTCAATAACTTTTGAAATATAATTCCACTAGAGAACACTTATATCAATGTATATTTAAGATGTAGTTTTTATATATTGTTTATTAAACACTTCAAAATTTTCATAATTACATATTTATTTAAATTTTTTTCTTCAACCGCATATTAAAAATGCAAATGTGTTCTCAAACGTGGGAGAGGAAGACTGAGATAGAGAATGTGCCACTCTTAGAATATTTTTCTTGAAAGCTTTTGTTTGTTAAGGTTATGAAAGGAAAGAGAGATGTGAGAGGCTTTAATTGGTAAAAAATAAAAAAAAGAAGAGGAAGAAAGATAAAAACGACTGCTGTTCTCAGGCACTTGTTCTTCTCCTTTTTGAAATTTTGCTCTTTGTTCTAGTATCACTTCCAAGCTTGTTGAACAAAATCTCGTGTTTATGTGTGTGGTCCACAAAAGAAGCATGTTCTCCTAAATCCTGATTCAGAAAACTAGCAAAGTAGAACGATGAGATCAATAGCTGGAAAGCTCCTGTGTTCCTATCACTAGAAAGAATGAATTCGCAGTTCAAGAAATCTCAGCTCCGGAAACACAAATGTTTATTTATTGTTTCAATATTAAACAGAAGCCAAGGCATTCGATTAACATTACAAACTGCAGATGCAAATTGACTATTACTTCTGCTCCTTGTTCCACATCCCTCTGATTCTTCTAAGGACATAGTTTTTCTTCTTCCTCGAGGATTCCTCACCAATGTCATCGGAGAGGCGTAAGCTCATCAACTTCCCTTCAGCAGATTTGCGCTCGGAATCCACAGCTCCGAAAAATTTCCCATTGTTGTCAGCCGTAAGCATCATAATGGCAGTTTCAGCTGCCTTCCTCCACTGTTCCGCTTGCACCTTGAGCTTCCTCAGTTCAGCTTCCATTTCAGACTTCACCGCTTGAACTGCCTCCAGCTCTTCAGCCACCCATGTAGCCCTTCGGTTGTTCTTCTCAGCTTTGTCGGAAATGGATCCTAGCTTCATCAGTGCCTCCTCCTCCGCAGCCTTAGCTGACTTCATCTCGGCTATTGCTTCTTCACAAGCTTTATGGTTCTCTGTTTCAGTCCTCCTCAGCTCGGATTTTAGTTGCTCATTCTCTTCAGATAGTCTCTGTAGATCTATCACCAAATTTGTTAGTTTAGACTTTAAATCCTTAGCATCAGCAATTGATTTTGTTAGCTTTAAACCAAGTTCGGATTCAATTTGATTTTCTCGTGCTTCCTCGCTGTCTGCAAGCAGCTTCTTGTTCATATCTGAGATTCTCTGTAGCTCCTCTTCCTTGTCAAACAGATTGGACTTGAGCACAGTAACCTCTGATTCAGTATCAATTAGTCGCAATTCTAGTTCAGATTCTCTTAGTCTGGAGTCAGTACTCATTTTCTCCATCATTTCACGAGTGCACTGGATCTTCACTGTTCTCTCGATCTGCTCTTGCTGATTCTTGATCCAAGCTTCTTCTAGTGCTGACATCAACTGTTCCACTTCAGAGTCTAAAGAACCGAAGCAGATCTTTTTTGGATTGCCAAAACCAGCTAAGGCTTGGAGATGAGCAGTGAACCGCTCTTCCTGCAGTCTCTTCACAGTTTCTTCAAGTGACTTGACTCGTGATCTGGATTCTTTTAGTTCGGTAGCTACGATACTGAAAGATTCCATGAGTTTTGACCCATCAGTAAGGAGAGCTTCAATTGTACTCTGTGCAACTTCCAGTTGTTTCCTTGTCTCAGCAAGCGTGGATTTTGCTTCAGCTTCAGCTTTTTCACTACTTATGAGCTGAAGTTTTAGGTTTTCAATGGAGAATGACACCTCCGCGAGATCTCTTTTTGAAGACTGCATCTCTATGTGTTCAACTTCAGACTTCTTTGTAAGTGCAGCCTCGGATCGAAGGACCATCTCGAGCTGAAGCCTCAGCCTTCGTATCTCGTTCATGGCGGATGCCAGTGCTGCAGTATCAATGGAGTGCTGGTTCTGGATGGCTTCCAGCTCAGACTGCCATGCTCGATCACGTTCCTGAGAAATCTTTCTTAATTCTTGAATCCGTGACTCTTCTGCTGCTGATAGCTCCATCATCTGGCTTTTGGAATCTTCGAGCTTTAGAGCCACGACTAAAAGCTGTTTCTTGGCCTCCTCTGATTCCTGCTGGGCTCGTCTCTTCCATGACTCGGTACAATTCAGCTGATCCCTTGTCTTCTTCAGATTGTCCTGGAGCTGAGCGATCTGACATTCCAACTCGGTGACCCTGCTTGAGCCTCTCTTCTGGATCAGAAGTGAAGTAGGCTATCAATTGGTAATATCCACCTATTCTAGTATGGAATTGAAGTCGAAAGATCACTTAAAAGAGGAAAGCATAGTTGCATTGAACTGGTTACTGAACATCCTTACGCACTTAATAGTACCATCTAAGAATCACATAAACTGCTGAATTTACTTGAGATGCAGAAGGCTTAGCTTATGAACAAAGGCATGGCATAAACACAGAGTCTGTCAAAGATCAGTATGAGCACACTTGGGCTGAAATTGTTAGATTTTCTAATCTCAGATCATATGAAATAAAACTTGAGAAGAGAGTAGAGATGGAAGGAGAAACTAAAAGGCAGAAACTTTATTCGTTGGACAAAACAGCGACTAGGTATATATGACAGCAAAACCTCAAAGGAAATTATTCTGATCCTACTGTGGATAAACTCAACTCTATCTTCTAATTAAATTTAAATTACATGTCCTAACAGGAATGAGAGGAAGCATGCAAGTATATTGCTAATATTCTAAACTTGAGGATTGTTCAGTCAACCAGATGCCCCACCCACTTCCAGTTTCTTCATCTGTAATCCAATATCGATGCGCATGGATTTCTTTGTATGATATTTCAACCAAGAAAACTACATTCGAGATCTTTTTTCCTTTTCCTATATTCTCAGTCTTTTCCGAGAGAAACTATCTGTGCCTTTTCACTTGTCAGACTTGAGCATAAAACAACCGCAGCATTACTTATCTTTCCTTTTTTTTTTTTTTTTAATTTCTTGAATTATTTTAAGCTAAGCTTGCCAAAATAGCATGGTTTTAACTAACTTTTAAGGCGGCCTACGATGTAATGTCTCTTCTTCTAAGAGAGCAGCTCTCGGTGATCACGATTGTAGACGTAGCATGGTGTCTTTTGTATCTCTACAATGTAATGGCTAGATTGAGTACCTCAGTCTCCATGGTTTTAGCTGTGCGGCATTCGATCTTGGGACTTCTATCAGCGAGAAGTTTGGATGAATTTGTAGAAGAAGTATTCAATTCCGATCCAGTCACCTTTGTGGGACATTTCGATTTAAGCGTCAGCATAGAATTCTTGCCTGGAACTTCTGATGATCCATTCCTGCTTGAAGTGAAAAAGTTCACAGACAAAAGAGGATATCAACGAACATAGATTGCTATGATTTAAGTTCCAAATCAAATAGAAAAAAATGACTGAACCACTCTATTCCTCGACTCATCTGACAGATCTCTAGCTGACCTTGAAGAGTTGCCATCACAAAAAGGAACTAGGTAAAATTTTCAGAGAACGTTTCTCACTCTGCATCCGAGAGATGTATTACTAGATAAACCAGTTGTTGGTTCAATTACCATAGACAGCTTGGTAATGATATATCATACAATGCTTGTCTTATTTTAGGACAAACCAATCCCTCAGCATGGCAACTTTGTTTGCAGGCCTTCCGGCTCAAATAAATGAACAGGAAAAAGAAGTTAAAACCAAAATCCAATAGCACCAGATGCAATGAAACGAAGCACAGGGAAGAAGCCTTCACTGACAGAGAGGGCCTACAGCCTACAGCTCGGAAGAAAGAAGACAAACATGAAGGAAGTCACAGAAAAATCAAACAAGATTAGAGGAAGCCATGAAATGGTAAACGAACAAGTGTCTAAAGTGGATTTTCCTAACACATGGGCCGTCACGGGAGCTGAAATGTTACCACGACAAGAATCCGAGTAGAATCAGAATCACATGGTTAGGATGTCAACTGCAGTGTGCCTTTTGGTTCCTCTTCGTTCTGATACAAGTTTCTTGGATCCCCAGAAGACATAATTAATTGAATAAATCGCACACCAAGTCAGTGTTATACCTTGTTTTGGGTATCTGCATGTTGGTAACTCTCGGTTGTATGTTCTGACAGGCCTACCCTGCAAAGTCAGAAGAACACAGAGACATCATTGTGAGAGAATCATGTGCATGTGACAGTGTTAGTCTTCTTCTTCTTCACTACAATTTTTTTTGCTAACCCCAAACGGGAGGGTTTAGAACAACAACGGAGAGGAACGACAGCCGCGGAAGTCCCTTTACACTTAATCAGGTACTCATTCTCGACGAGCACCAAACGTAGAAATTGAGGCAAGGATTCGAGCAGAACTGCTGCTTTTCCCTTTACCTCTGCTCCATTTTTCTCAGTGCAGATAGCAGCTGCTTGAAACACCGAGTCAAAAGGTGATCACTTGCAGAAGGAATCCAGTCTACACACTACTCGTCGAACGCCTTTAAAGATCTCTGACCCGAAACAACAACATTAAGAATGATAGGGAAGAAGAATAAAGCACTCCTATTTACATTTTTTGTGTATACGATGTCGAAAGCTCCCCGAGTGGAACTCAAAGCGGAGGAGAAAGGGTAGTGGGAAGGGGAAGTGGACTGAAAGAGTAAGAGACTCACCGGGTTTTGATCGGTCAACTCGCCTCCTCCTTGCGGTTCCCAGGCAGGGCCTCTGCTAATGCTGTGTCTTTGTTCTCGCAGCAGCTCTTTGCGTTCCTGTCAAGCCAAGAGACGAACAATGAGAACGGGCTTAAAATATGAAACGTCGAATGTAGTAGAACGTGCACATCCTATCGGACGGTCGGGAGCGATGTATAGTATTATTATTCTGTTGCATATTTTCTATCAAAAGGGCAACCGGAGTTAATGGAGTGACGAGGATGCCGTCGAGATGTGATCGAGTGGCATCTATTCTTTCATATCGTTTGTCTCTTCTTCACGTTATACTTGATACGAAGTAAAAGAGGAAGACGATAGATATACTTTTGTTTCGGATTGTCGGAGTGATGATTCGACGGACCACGCAAACGTTGAAGATAGGGTAAATAGATTGATTCATCACAATCATAATAATATTAAGCAGTGATCGTCATTCATGTGCTTTGTATGTATGTTAATGGGATGGATGTCTTATCCTCCGATCGATCGTGTGTAGTTTTGGAACCGGTAGGTTCGTATTAGGTCACTTGGGGGGGGGGGGGGATAAGAAGTTTGAGCAGCTATGAGATCTGTGACCAAGTGGAGCATCATGCAATTGGCAGGGCCTTGTGACGCTGTTTTGTTTTATTTGGTCTCGGGGACACAACATGACAGTCTTATGACCCATTGCCTCACGTGAACCCAAACGCACAGGAATCCGAGAAATATTGGTTGGTTGATATTATTATTACTAGCGTTTATGTTTATAATGATTGGTTGATATTATTTTTATATAATTTTTTAATTGTTTTTAATATTTTTAGATTTTATTATATAAAATTTATATTATGTAATATATTTTTTAAAAAAATTAAAATTAAACATATGATCCGAATAGTTAACTCTCCGATTCGACCAATAGCATCCGAACACTTGACCGGATCGTTTTACAAGTTGATTTTAATAATTATGATTGAAATTAAGGTTTATCGTATCTTTCTAGTACGGGAACTATCTTAATAATCTTTTGAATCGATACATATCGATTAGTACTAATATAATACGTATATCGATATTTTAATGAGAAAAAAAAAGAAATTAAAAAAGGAAGAAGAGAAAGTGACAGAGAAGGAAGAA
This sequence comes from Musa acuminata AAA Group, assembly GCF_036884655.1. Classification (NCBI taxonomy): domain Eukaryota; kingdom Viridiplantae; phylum Streptophyta; class Magnoliopsida; order Zingiberales; family Musaceae; genus Musa; species Musa acuminata. Next base: position 19,069,049 of record NC_088334.1, on the reverse strand, counting down.
AAAGAAAAAAAAGAAGATATTTGGGAAGCAAACGATAGCATTGAGTTCGATAGGACTCCGTAATTTTTTTGTTATTTTAGAGTTTGTAAAGATGAATGTGTAAGAATTTAAAAGCGTAGAAAGTAGCCGCTAAGTCGGAAAGCACGGCTTGTTTGGGCTTCATTAAACTCTTTCATGTGAGGAGGCAAAAGCATCAATGCTCAATGATGTGTGTTAACGAAGAAAGCAACAGTCTATGCCTTTTAAGCCTCGGCAAGTCAAAATTTTGAGAGGTGGCTTTGTCCAATGAGAATCAGGAAAGGGAGTCATTAAAGCAAAAGCCAACTCCACTTAGTCCCAAGATTTTGGATTGCTTTGTCCACTTTGATAAAGTCGATTGGGACCGGTGGCAATTCTTGGTGTTGCTTTTAGTTATCGAGTTGAAATCCTTCACTCTACACTACTTGTGAAAAGACTTGCATATAAAGAGAAGAAGAAAAAAACTCAATAATTATTTTTTGAATCTTAAATCCAAGTTTCTCTCGGGTGAAAGGCAAGATGAGAAAAATTATCGTTTGGTTTATATGATAGTGTGTATAATTAATATAATAATAATTTTTTTCTACTGACACATATAAGGAACATCAAACTATATAAGTTCTTAATAAAGTGATGTAAAAAAAAAACGTTCAATAATAATAGTTTGTTCTCAAACTAATTAGAGGTTATCGATTGTTACTTTAAAAATAAATTTGATAAAAGAAATATGAAAACAAAAAGGGATGGAGAATCTTCACTTAGCTCAATGAGTATATCAAAAATATTAAAGGGGCATGCGTTGCAAAACCTTAAAAAATAAAGACAAAGTGAATTTTTTAATCTGAAGGATTATTCAAAAAGAAAGACTTATTAAGGCTAGTAAGTATATTTTTTGAATTTCTATACTATACTATAGTTAGTTAGTAAGTTAGTTGATAACGACCAATCTAAATCCGAAAACACTTCTTTATGAAGGAACAAAAAAATAATAATTTAGAGGGCTTACCTTTGACAAAGTAGTGGAAGCTCTAAAGTTTGAAGTAAGGTTTAAATTTTTTTCACTAATTTATTTTTGAAGTGGAAGCTGCACTCCTAAATTTGAATTTGAAGGAAGTTTACTTCAAAGTGGAAGCTCCAAATTTTTGAATTCTCACTTCAAAATATGTTTCTATATGAATATAGTTGGATCTTCTGCTTTAGTAGAGATTAATGTTCTACTGATCATGACGGCAAGATCGTAACATGTGATCATGACGGCAAGATCGTAACATGAATTCTAAGAAATAAATGGGTGGAAATGAAAAAGAAAAAAGAAAAACCTATTTCATTTTAAAGGTGGCATAGATAGTAATTGTATAAGATTTTGATGTTTGGCTGATGGCCTATATTCAGCCCATGTGGGCTTTATCAGCCCACAGTCCATACCCCCTCTTAACCTAACCCTAATTAAGATTAGGGGGGTGTGGTGGCTGCGTTTTAGAGGCAGATTAAAGCTATAAAAAGGCAGCAACGAGGCAGATCTTTGGAGCCACGAGATTCTAAAGAGAAAAGGAGAACAAGGCAGAAAATGAAGAGAAAGAAAGGGAAGAAGACAAGAACAACGCAGAGAGACTGTTCACAATCATCTAACAGTGTTCTCATCTCAGGTTAGATCAAATCTACAATAGACTATTGCTGTGATTACTTAAGGAGGTTTTAAATATTGTGGGCAGTGACGTGATCCTTGTATCTCAGTTATTCTCTTGTGGTTGTTGCTAGGGTTTTGGGCAAGAGATTGAGATTTTATATTCATTATTCTGATAGTGGATTATCTCTAGTTTGCCCCGTGGTTTTTACCCTTCACATTGAAAGGTTTTCCACGTATATCTTGGTGTTCTGTTTGATTGTGTTTCCATTTTATTCCGCTGCGTATTATGGTCTTCTAGTATTTGTTCCTATACAAAGGTTATTCCTGTTTATATCCCCATCATTTGAAACATCCAAAAGATCAATAAATAACTTATTATTTCTTAATGTAGCCTTATTTATCCAAGAAGCTTTATTATGATATTGAAGAGATAAATTGGGAAAAATCTAAAAACCTATCTCATAGAGTTTCTTTATATTTTATCATAGCCAATTCAATTTGTTCGGATGAGTTCCTACGTTTTAAATTTTGTTTTTTATATAGTGTTGAAAAAAATATATTATAACCATAGTGTATTTCAAATGATCAACAATGCAATGCGTTTAGCTTTCAATTTTTTTGGTAGTAACATCATCAACTAAACAATAAGATTAATACCTATGACAATGTTATGAGATTTTTTGTATGTACTCTAACACACAAAAAAGAAAAAACTTGCATGCCATTGTATTTAATTTTTAAGTACATAAATACAAGTAGTTGACGGCACCAAAGAGATGAACAGTTACATACATTGCTTTCGCCATCAACGAGCCAATCTCTTCCGTATTAGTAAAATGTCTAAACCATTATTGCATGGCTTACAAAAATGAGAACAATTGGCATTTTATTCCTTTGTATAAATTATTTGGATGGTAATGCAAGAAATTTTAAGAATATAATCCAATAACATAAACTTACTTTTATTATTTTTAATCTCAAAACAATAATGTCAATAATAATTTGATCGTGATAATGGCTATCGATGGCGATAATATTAATAAAGATAATGCTAATTTTGATGGTGATGATCATAATGGTAGTGGATGATGCGGATTACAACAAAAAATAAATATAAAATTTAAAAATAATTTCTATTAGATTTTTAACAAAAAATAAGTTTCAATTATTTTTCCTATGAAAATATAAATTTATTTTTTGTCTATGTAAAGTGCAAAGTTCAAATGATTTTTTTCATTACATGCAATGCCAACAAATTAGTATGTAAACTTTTAAATTGATATGAATATAATTTACATTGAAGAGTTGTATCAAATCCTTCAATTGGAGGATTTTTTTATGTTCAGGATGCATAGCTGTAGAGGATTTCAAGTCATAAAAAGTCAGTTAAAATATTTGAAGAGTGATTTTTTGGATTGCATCACCAAGTTTAAAAACCCATTGAAGTAATATGACACTTGTTAGATTTTAAAATTAATATGAATATAATTTAGACCCCAAAGTTCGATAAAACTTCTCATTTAGATATTTCATATAAGGAAATGTGATAATCAGCATGATAATGTTCGACAATAGACAAAACATCACACTGAGGTTCTAAAAGGGATTTTAAGCCACAATAACTCAGTTATAGCCTTTTTTTTATTCAAATATAAAAAATACTATGGTTATGTTAAAAAATCACAAGATGTCAGTTATAGTCTTTTTATTCAAATATAAAAAAATACTATGATTATGTTAAAAAATACCATAAATAGGTAATAAAACACTTCTTTTTTTTTCATTACATCATTTATCAACAAATAAATATCTAGATTTGTAAATTGATATAGACATAATTTGCATTGAGAAGTTTGATAAAATTTCTTATTTAGGCATTCTATGTAACGAAATATGGAAAACAACATGATAATCATCAAAAATAGATAGGATGTAAGCAATCAAACAATCAATCATAAGCAACACATGCATTGTCAGACGAGATTTCAAATCATAAGAGGGAATTTTAAGTCACGAGAAATCAGTTATAGTGTTTTCATTCAGATATAAAAAATACTGTGATTATGTTAAAAAATATTATAAATAGGTAACAAGACACTTTTTTTTCATTCTATAATTTGTCAACAAATAAATATCAAGATTTGTAAATTGATATAGACATAATTTTAATTAAGAAGTTTGATAAAACTTCTTATTTAGAGATTCTATATAAAAAAAATGTGATAAATAACATGATAATAATCACCGATAGACGATATATAAATAATCAAATAATCAATCATAAGTTATTTTTGTTGAATCTCGTATTTTGATGATGAAACTACTTGATATATGTTTATGATTTAATCTGCGTTTTGAGTGACGTAGGATGCCTCGATCAGGATGAGACAATTAAAGCAGGAAAATCATGTTGTGCCGGAGGAACATGTCAGAAGATTGGACGTCGGGCCGGCGGATCGGTCGACGTATCGACAGAAGGCTTCGGGCCGTGGACTCGGGCATCGGGCCAAGAAGAGCGGGTATTGTGCCAAGGATATCGGAGTTGCGGAGCCAACTGGCCGATTGGGCAATAGGTCGCAGGAAAGGACGATGCGCCGAAGAATCGGACGAAGCGTCGAGGGACCAATGACATGCCGGACAACTTGGTTAATTGCTTAGGATTAATTGTCTCGATCGAAGTTTTGTTTACATGTGCAGGATTAACTACGATGAAAGTAAGACATGCAGTAGGAGTTGCGCCGGAGTCATGACAATGATCACGTTGGGAGTTCAAGAGCTCGACGGAAGTTCAGACAGTCGTCGGAGGTTCTGCGGGAACAAATCCGAGAAGTCCAGAAGCTTGCCAAAGGAGCTCGTCGGAACTTGCCAAGTGGATCGTCGCAAGTCCAGGAGTTTTCCGGAAGTCCGTAGGAGGATCACCGAGGGTTCGTCGGATGATCGACGGAAGTTCACCGGAAACTCGCCGGAAGAAGCGATTGACGCACCGAAGCAAACTGCAGAATATGTCTTAGGAAATAATCGTAGTTAGCACATTGATTAAGTTAGAAATGGGAGGTAATCCCATTAGCTTAATCTTGGGGCAATTGGGCCCCTGAAAGAATCAAATTGGGCCGAATGGATTAACCCATTCGGACCCTGATTGCTGTGGGAGGTGCAACCGCCCAAGCTAGGAGGTAGCACCGCCCAGGCTATGTCTCCCAGCGAGACTGGGCGGTGCAACCGCCCCAGCCAAGAGGTGGCACCGCCCCGGGCTTAGTCTCCGAGCGAGACTGGGCGGTGCAACCTCTTCTGTCAAGAGGTAGCACCGCCAGAGCTCAAGTTTCAAGCTCTGCCAGGCGGTGCAACCACCTGAGCTCGGTCTTCGAGCTCTGGCAGAGAGGTGCAACCGCCCCTGACAGAGGTGGCATCGCCCAGAGGCTCAGTCTTCGAGCTCTGCCAGGCGGTGCAACCGCCCCAGTTAGGAGGTGCAACCGCCTGATCCCGGAATTCCGGGAATTGACAGATTTGAGCTCCAAATTTGAACTGGGTTGGGGCCTATAAATACCCCACCCATTCAGCACTGAAAGCACAGAACACACACTCGAAATCTTGCTATCTTTCTGTGGTTCTTAGAGCTCAAAACTGCTAGTTCTCCTCTTTCTGTTCTTCAAAGTTTGAGTTGTAAAGAGAGGAGAGAAAACTTCTGTAAGGGTTGTCTCCTAAGCCCGTCAAAAGGAGTGAATCTGTAAGAGGGTGGTTGGCCTTCGCCTATTGAAGGAAGGCCTCTAGTTGACGTCGGTGACCTCATCGGTGGAGGAAGCCAAAAGTGGAGTAAGTCAAGATTGACCGAACCACTCTAAATCTCGGTTTGCATTTCCTTTGAGCATTTTACCTTCACTGCAAACTTCTCAATAGCTTACTGCCCTCTGCGATTTTACGAACGAGTTTCAAGGTTCAGACATAAATCTGCGTTTAGACGTAAATATGCGTTTAGACGTAAATCTGCTTTTTCGTATGATTATCATATTACAGATTGCGTTTACGTTTTGAGCTTTACCATAACTGCACACTGCCTTTATACTCCTGCTTAAACTGCGTCTTATCTAATCAAGTGATTTAAGAATCAGCATTTAGACGTAAATCAGTTTCTTCGTACGAACGCCGGATTTCAGTTTGCGCCGATATTCTGGTTTTCATCATAGCTGCAAACTGCCTGTATAGTTTGACTTTAATCTTGCTTAGTATCAACTTTCATACAAAAGTTGTTTTTATCGTTCGAACGCAGCTTTCGATTTTAATCGCAGAAAGTTTTTCGCTGCACTAATTCACCCCCCCCCCCCTCTTAGTGCTCTTGATCCTAACAATTTTAAGTCATAAGAAATCATTTATAGTATCTATGAATGTTGTTATAGTGCTTTTGTTCAGATATGTAAAACACCATGTGTATGTTCAAAACACTATAAATGAGTAATAATGCACTTCTTGTGATTTTCTTCATTGCATACAATGTTAATGAATATTTATTCATTATTTTCATTGAGGAGTTTTAAAGGAGAATAAGTTTAATCACTCCACAATTGTACTCTCGTGAGAGATATATTGAGATGAAAATTTCGATAAATCCCACATTTATGGATGAGATTTTATCTTAAAATAATATTTACTTAATATTTTTCTTAATTACTTGGTTTTTTTTCTCTCAATAACAATATTATTGTGGTAGTTCTTTGAGAAGAAATAATCATTCTTTGTATATTTTTATGCTATAATATTATCTTTGTTAGATTATGTGGTCTTATTTAATTATGTAAGATATATTATAGATATGATTGGAATCTGATTATGGTTATTGGCCAATAGAAAAGAAGTTCATGTTATAGTAGGATTCTTTATGAGATGCCCTTGATAGAAGAAACTCTACTAATAACTTATTTTAGACCCTTTGTTCTCATCTATAAAGAGACGGGACCTTTAAGGGACTTATAAAGAGACATGACCTCTAAGGGCTAAAGAGACGCATCTGAATACAATTGAGATGTCAAGGTTTTTCTCTCAATCTCCCTAATTCATCAATCTAAGTGGCCCTGTAAAAGGATAGAAAAAGAGGAGAATGATCTAGTTTTCCTTGCAAATTGATATCTCAAATCCGACGATGATGCACCTATAGATCATATGAGGTTTATTCTTATGAACAACAATAAAAGGTATACATCGTAATATTATTAGATCTAATTTTATTTGATTTCAATCCTAACATAAAAGTTTTTCTGCATTAGAGATAGCATAATTACATATTTTATGCTAACAATTGGTATCAGAGCTAGGTTCTTGAGATCAAATATATTAGATCTATTATTTTTATTTACGATACATAAATGATCTATACTCTCTAATGATCGCGAAGTAGCAATGATCGCCGTCGACCTTGCTGTGTACAACTAGCGAATATGCTACGTTGGGCAACGTGCGTGCTACAACACAACAGGAAACGACTGCACGCGAGCAGCACCACGCCGATATAGCGGTCACACGTGGGCAGCATCACACCCATGCGGTGGCCACGTGAGGGCAAACAATCGCCCAAGCGACAGCCACACGCGGGCATAGGCTACACCTAGGTGGCGGCCACACGCTGGCAGGAGTCGTGCATTAGCGACGGTGACGTGCGGGTAGGAGTCGTGCACTGGCGGCGGCCACACGCTGCAGGAACCACAGCGGTGGTAGCGACAGCGGCTGCGCGCGAGTAGTGGGAGCCACACACGCGCAGGCGATAGCGGTGCAGGGAAGGGATTGCCTTTTGACATATTTACAATTTTTCCTTGAGGCTAGGGTTTTTATCAAATTATAGTTTTGCCCTTTATAAATTTCGTAATTCTAATTTATGTCCTATCAACATATTTATAATTTTACCCCTATGAAATTGAGAATTATAATTTATATTCTCAACTATAAAATTAATAAATATGATTTATTATAATTATGATTGAATTTGATTATGATTATATTTTTGATTATTTGATTGGATTTAATTTTTTGATTAAAAAACTATAAATTACAGTTTACTTTTATAGTTTTCTCATATGACTTATTGATTATATTTTAATATATGGTAAATAAAATTTAATTATTGTTCTTGGATATTTATTTGGTTATTCACATGTATATATTTGAAATTATGAAATAATATTTATTTTTCAATTAAAGGCACGATTTATATATTATCATGATTATCATATGAATTTTTTCTTTTGTTGATTAATGTTCAATAATAATTATAGTTGTTATTCTATTATTAAACTGCTTCAGCATGAATCAAGATAAATAAATTTATGAATATTATTTATAATTTATCTTCCTAAATTTTATTTGATCAGTAGCTACCAAAGTAGCTTGGGATGATAGGCTTATGAGATATGAATTAAAATAAAGTTCTTATCATTCATGAGATATTTTAGACTGTATTTTATCTTTTTGAATTAGTTCTACAGCTACCAAAGTGACCTGAACCAATAATCTATAAAATATATTATGAAATTGATCCAAAATAATATTAAATAAAATAATATTAATGATGACATATATAATTAGGAGATTTAGATAATCCAAAAGGAGAATCTATTTCAAATAGTTATGTGATTGGATATGATGATACTATTTTTGGATATCCTTATAGTTTAGGGTTGGTTGTATACCCAAAGGTAACAATACTATTCCATAAGGATGGTATCAGTCCTCCATAAATGATCTTGAGTGAACACTAGATATGTCAATATTTCACCCAAAGATGAAATGTAGATGATATCAATAGCTCATTATATTTTGAAAATTCAAAGCATTAATGTTATATTATTATTACAATGGTACTTTCTTCATTGTATTTTTGTAAATATCTCTATATCTTTTGAAATAAATGGCTTGAGTATATACAAGTTGTATTGAGTGAGTAAGACCTTAATCATATTAATTAAACAAAATACAAACTTAATTACTAAAAGTTCTATGGAATAAATAATTAAGGTGACTGATCAGGAAAGGTACGAAAGATTCAATTTTATGATACTTATACTTTAGTACAATTTACAACTAGCATATGAGAATATCTAAGGATCAATTTAAATTTTTTGATAAGTTATTAGTTGACACCTTAAAATGATAATATTTGAGAAATTCAAGATTATATCCTCAATATAAATGATAAAGTTGTAAGCTCAAGACTCATAATATTTTGAGTACTATTTAGGGAGTCGATAATACTAAAATAAGAATGAAGCGTAAGTCACCTGAGTTTATAATTACTATATACACTCATAAAAGAATATCTTCATAATAAAGTATTTCTTCTATACCAAAGAAAGTTATGTGAAGAAAAAAAAAAGATTTAAATGAAAAGGTATAAATATAACCTTTATATGGTTCAAATCTATAATAGATATTATTGATAGATTAATTTGATGCTTCAATATATGTTACCAATAATAGATATTCATTAAAAAAAAATGAATGGGGATAAAACTAAAAGAGAATGAGATATTCATCATTATACAAAATCATCTTAAAGTGAAAGCGATATTAGTTTATATTTATCACCACATCTAAAGATGATTCATTTGATAGATCTTGAGGATCCATGTCATGTTCTTATAATTCTGAGAATTTGGATACTTTATCTAAAATTGTTAGAATATTATTTCCCTTTTGATGGTTGTAAACTTACTATAATTTAATAAAAATTAATATTTAAATTCTATATAATAATCTATACATAATTAATATGAATCTTAAATTTATAATTGTCTTATAAGTAAATATTAAAATAAAATATAGTTTTATAAACTCCTTGATATTATGCTTATATCTGTGGGTCACTCTATGTTTTCATCTTATTAAAGAGAGACATTTTATCACCGTATAGATAACCTATTAAGATATGATTATATATATCTCTAATTCATGTAAAGTCTATGACTGTTCACACTCTTGAAGTGTACATAAATAAAATCGATAGACAATTAGATAGAAAAGTCAAGATCATCGGGGTGATGAATTTTATGGTATTTATGATGAACCTAACTATAATTCTAATTCTTTTGCTAAATTCTTAAAAAAAATAAGGTATATGATTTCCTAGATATATTACAGCAAAATATGATTGATGAAAAATATAATCATACCTTTATAGATATGGTCAGGAGCATGATAGGCAATTATTCGTTTGTACCAAAATCAATGTGAGAAAAAACTCCAAGGATAACTATGTATTTCTTGAATGATGTTCCTAGTAAGTAAATTATATGACTTCTTTTAAGTTATGAAATAATAGGAAACCTAACTTAAGATATTTACATATTTGAGATTGTTCTATAGAGATAAGGATCTTCAACTCATATAAAATAAAATTAGATTTAATAACTATTTCTGAATATTTTATTATCTATTCAAAAAAAGTTTAAAGGGGTACATATCTTATTGCTTCAATCATACGAAGGCAATTAAATCTGGTAACATAAGATTCCTATAAAATAGCAAATCAGTAGGAGTGAAAATCTTGAAATTTAATTTTGATATAGAGGAGATATAAGTTGATACTCCTTTATTATTTGAGAGATTGTTGTTGCTCAAATCATTAAATGATTTGATAAAAGTAAACAATAAAATAACATTACTAAACTCCCACATTATATTGATATCAATGTTAATGGTCTTATAGAATAATCATAATTGACAACCTTGAGAATATCTCAAAGGAAAGGAATCTTGCCATTTATGGTTATTATGTTACATATCTACAATAATTATATTATGATATAAGAATCAGAATGGATCTCTTATTATTTTCATAGGTCATGAAAAGTAATAATTTTAAAAAATAATATGATGTAATAAAAGAAGAGTTAAAATCAATAACTAGAATAGTGTCAGATAAATTTATCGAATTATCCAATAATTATAAAATAGTCTATTGTATAAATATGACTCAAAAAATAATGTCGAATGATATAATGGTCAGACTTGTAGTTAAAAGTTTTACTCATAAAGAATGTATCGACCATAACGAGATATTTAGTTTTTAATGAACTTGTTAATAATCATCGTGACATTAATGACTCATTATGAGTTTGAGTTATATCATAACGATATAAAAATAATTTTTTTAAAGATCTAGCTTTATTTGGGTTACTCTAAATGATTTACAAAAAAAATGAAAGAAATATAAAATTTGGTATACAAATTCAGGGGTCCATTTATGACCTTAAACAAGCTTCAAGATAATGATATATAAAGGTTCTTGATATCATTATTTTTAGATTTAAGGAAAAAACTATTGATCAGTATTTATATTAGTGATAGCAAGTTTATTATATTGATCTTATATATAGATAATATTTTGCCTTACCTAGTGATCTTGGTTTATTATACTAAATCAAGAAATTTGTCACTAAGAGTTTTAAGATAATTGATATGAATGAGACATCTTATATTATTAACATTGAGTAATTCAAGGATAGATCTCAATGGTTGTGAAGACTATCTTACAAAGGATATATCAATCGAGTCTTGAAAAGATTTAATATACAACTTTATTTAGTAAATCATAAAAATAAAATTTTAGTTAATAGTAAATGCTTTAAAATGACTTAAAAAGAATCAGATAAAGAAAATATTCTTTGTATATGCGTAGTTGGAAGTCTGTGCTTTAGCTTGTGGTGAAACATATATCAATTTTACAATTAAAAAGTTGGGTATATATTGGAGTTACCCAGAAGTAAAAACACTAAAGGACTACAAAGAAAGTAATAAAATATCCGACAGGGACAGAGGATTATATGCTCATAAATATGAAATTATATCAATTTGAAATGATGTTATTTTTTAGATGCTGATTGTATAAATTACCTGAATAATAGGAAGTCCACCTTATAGTTAATACCTATATCAATTAGAGGGATAATTTATTATTATTAATAATAAAAGTTGATTTTGTGGCATGCTTTGAGGCATCAAAATTTTACTGCAAAATTTTATCTCAAGACTTGGTGTAGTTAGATTCAATTACCAAGTCGTTGAAGATATTTTGTGATATTGTAGTAGTTTTCTTCTCTAAGAATGACAAGTATTATTGTATCTCTATGCATTATGGTATAAAGTACTTGATGGTTAGAGAAAAAAAGTCCAGAAATATCCAACGTCAATTAATTACTTGAGTTCCTCTATAATGATTGCTGGCCCATTCATTTAGGATTTATAGCCTAAAGTATTTTGAAAGAACATGTTCTTATGATTGGGTTTGTGAGCAACCCATAAAGAATATGATAATGTATATTTGAGTGAATACTATAATTGGTATTCTTGCTTACATACTTAAAGTTATTTATTTCTACTATCTTGTTCACAATTATGTATGTACATATTATGGTTGAATGTAATGACATGATTGTCTTAATAAGATAAATTATAAGGGTCATTTTGGACTATATTAGGAAAGTCTAACAATGTTGTACTACATAGAAGGAAGTGTAATACTGATGACATACAACCACTATGACTCATATTGTTAGTCAGACTTAATATAGTATTATTATATTTATTGGACTTGTTGATTTATTTTTAAAAAATTCACGCGCGTGTATATAGTTTTACTAAAATTTCAGAATCTAATTAGGTCAAATTATTTTTTAAAATATTTTTTTTTATTTTTTTTTTATTTTAAGTCTTTTTTTTATCTTACTAATTAATGGGTCAAGTGGAAGAATGTTAGATTATGTGGCCCTATTTAATTAGGTAAGATATATTATAGATATGATTGGATTCTGATTATGGTTATTAGCTAATAGAAAAGAAGTTCATGTTATAGTAGGATTCCTTAGGGGATGCCTTTGATGGGAGAGACTCTCCTAATAACTTATTATAGACTCTCTACTCTCGCCTATAAATAGACAAGGCCTTTAGGGGCTAAAGAGACAGGTTATTTTTTTTCAATCTCCCTAATCTATCAATCTAAATGGTTTTGTGAAAAAATAGGAAGAAAGGAGAATGATCTAGTTCTCATTGCAGATTGATATCTTAGATCTGACGATGGTGCGCCTATAGATCGGATAAGGTTTACGCATCGTAATATCGTTAGATCTAATTTTATTTGATTTCAATCCTGACATAAAAGTTTTTCGCATTATAAATAACATGATTATAGACTTTATGCTAACAGCCTCAACATCTCTAGTATAAAAGAAGAAGACACCTATTATAAATTTGAAGTCTTTTTGTGACCATCACAGGAACAAATTATATCAAAAAGAAGAAAAGCTCGATCTCCCTTATATTCTCATAGAATTTATTCGTTCAATAAAAATTACTATTATAAGAAAAAATATTACTAATTATTGTAAGAGGAAAAAATTACATTTGAAAAAAATCTCTACATTTATTCATTAATTATAAGGGGAGGTAGAAAATCTTATGAAATTTCTGACATTAATGACCTAGGATATATTATTTATAGGAGCAAATGTGTTTCTCATAGATAATTTGTTATTGATAATTAACAGAGAATCTAACACTTAAGTCATATCACATATGATAATTTTATTATATATGTAATGAATGCTTAAGATTTTCACTTCTTGTGGTATATATATTTTTTCTTCTTGGTCTTTAATTTTTTTTTTAAAATAATAGGGCATTTTACTAAAAAAAACTTATACTATTGGTTTTTTTTTACTGAATAGCACTTTTCTATTTAGTTTTACTTATAAGAATCTAATTTTTTATAAATGAATAAAAAAAACTTATGAACCAGAATCAGTAAATTATAAACCATTTGAAACTAAATAGATTTTGAATTGATTCAATCAAACCTTCTTCCCCTCCTCCTCATCCTTCACCTCCTTCTTCCCTACACTATCACCTCCCCCTTTAACGCCCTTTTTCTTCCTCTGCCTTATTCTATTCCTCTTTCTCCTCCACCTCATTCCCCTCCTTTTTCTCTTTGTATCTCCTCCTCCTCCTCTGCCTTTTATCTTCTTCCTCTTCATTCTCTTTTTATCTCTTCCTCCTATACCTCATATCCTTCCTCTTCCTCGTCATTCTCCTCCACCTCCTTCCCCCTCATCTTCCTTCTTTACCTTCTCCTTATCTTTTGTCTTTTTCTCCTCCTCTACCTTATCTCGTTCCTCCTCCCTACCCCCCCCCCCCCCCCCCCCCCCCCTCCTCCTTATCCTTCCCCTTTATCTTCTCTTATCATTTACCTTTGTCTCCCCTCTCTCTATTATCTTCTTGTCATTCGTTTTCCCCCCATCTCCTCCTCCTCTGTTTTCACTTTCTCTTTCATCGGTGTCTCCTTCTCTCCTTTTCTTGTCTCCTCTTCTATTTTTCCTCAGCACCTCATTCTCAAAGAATTGAATTTCATATAAAACTATATATTATTATTTCTGATGGAAATAGCAAATACTATATTGATTGATTTTTATTATGTCACAATCGAATGAGAGAATTGACTATAATGATATGACAAGTTTTACTCTTTAGATACGAGATGTGTTGTAATATGTCATTTGATATTCAAACATTATAATCAATATTGTATAAATACTTCGTTTCACTTGTGTTTGACGTGCATATGTTTATCTTAATGTGAATGCATATTGGTATCATTGTTGTGAATACCAATATCGATGCAGTTGAGGCTTTAGCAATGTTGCCAAGGCTTTAGCAATACAATGGCAACATTTTCTTTCAATAGTTTAATGACAAGGAGGAGAAAGTAACAAAGGGAGAGACAAAGGACGAGGATGAGGAGGAATGGAGCGAGGTGGAAGAGAAAGCGGAGGGGAGAAGTAGAGGTCAATAGAAGGGAGGAGGAGGTGGAAGAGAAAAACTAGGAGGAAAGTTGAGTTTGGGTTAAAAATTTTTGATTTGGATCGAATCAGTTGAAAAAAAAAAGATTGTGAATTATTTCTTATTTTTAATATCATTTGATATAAAAGATAAGGTTATTTTTATTTAAATAAAAAAAAAGACACACTAAGGTAAAAATGAATTAGAAGGGCAATAAAAAAAATTAATTATTTGATAAATTACCTAAGATACTTATATTTTATTATTAACTTTTTGATAAGCTAAACACTGATACCTCCTAAGTATCACAAGGCTTGACAAGTATTTGTCTTCCCTAAGCTTAGCATTGGTAGCTTTACACAAGAAAATGGAGAGGATATATATATATATATATATATATATATATATATATATATATATATATATATATATATATATATATTAGTATTTCTACATCAATGCCCCCCTTTCCCTATGTCCCCAAATGGTCCCTAACATAGAAATAAAAAAACTCAAAACACAGTTATAATACTTTTAGTACATCCATAAAAATACAATAACTAGCATAAAAGTTAGTTTTTTTATATGTTATTGTTATTAAATCAATAAGAAATTCTACTTAAAATTAAACAGGATCGATAAGTAAGTTTATATTAAATTTTGAGTCGGTTACTGTGTTTTGATATAGGATCACATTGTTTTTGTGAAAATATCGAAAATACTATAATCCTATATATATAAAAAAAAGACACTGTAAATAATAGGAATTTTTTTGATTGTCATAATAGGGTCATTTTCAGATATAGGAAAAAAGTGGGGTACTGATTGGAAAAAAAGTACCAACCAAAAAAAAAAAAAATCAAAATTAGAGGTGTTTTGACAAAATTTTACCCCATATATTTGATACAATTATATAAAATATTTTTAAAATAATACTTGGACTAAAATACCCCGTTATTTTGGACTAAATGGCATTCACGCCCACCCAGTGGCGGGCGAATACCCACAGCTTTCACATCATATATTTACCGAGCATCAATTAAGATTTCCCAATCTCACGTTCTAATCAACACCACACTACTTCCGGAGATGCCTACACTATACTTCATCCCACTTTTTAGAAGGGAATTAACATAAAAGATAACCCATTTATTTAAGAAAACCCAAACAAAAATATCACAGAGTTTCTTTTTTTTTTTAAAAAATATAAATAAGAAAGAAAATTCGACTAACCGCTTGGGGTGGGTCCCGCTTCGTGAAAAGGGGGGACGAACGGTGCAGATAGCCAAACTTGGTCTCCCGTCTCCCATCCCAGTCGTCGTCTCCGCCTCCTTGTCTCCAGCGTCCGATCTCCTCTTCCCCCGTCTCTCTCCCTTCCTCCCTCGCTCCTTTGTTGCCTCCCTTCGCTGCGCGCGCGCCAAATACAAAAGCCTTCTCTTCCTCCCATCCAAGCAAAGCAAAGGTACGTCCACGCCCTTTTTCTTCTTCGTTTCCTTCCCCGATTTAGGGTTTGGGTCTCCATGGATCTGTTTGGTGGTTTGTTCGTGGATCTGTCAGGGTCCCAAGCATGGCGGATGCGCCGGCTAGCCCCGGTGGTGGAGGTTGCGGCCACGAAAGCGGAGGTGACCAGAGCCCCCGATCCAGCGTCCGGGAGCAGGACCGCTTCCTCCCCATCGCCAACATCAGCCGGATCATGAAGAAGGCGCTCCCCGCCAACGCCAAGATCGCCAAGGACGCCAAGGAGACCGTCCAGGAGTGTGTCTCCGAGTTCATTAGCTTCATCACCAGCGAGTCTGATTTCGTCCCCTCCCCCTTCTCTCTTCTTGTACTTGGGATGATCCTTTTGGTTGGTTTAGTTAATTAATAGTTTGATAATTTGGTGTTCTAGGGCCAGTGATAAATGCCAGCGGGAGAAAAGAAAGACCATTAATGGCGACGATCTGCTGTGGGCGATGGCCACTCTGGGATTCGAGGACTATATCGAGCCGCTGAAATTGTATCTGCATAAGTACAGAGAGGTTCTTTTCTGTTTTCTTTTTTTTCATTTGAATCTTTCCTGATTAATATGTACTTGAAAATGGGTAGCTTGAGAAGAAATTACTAAGTTTGTATTTTTAAATGGCATACTGGATCTGATGTTCCTTTCCTGTGTTTATTTTGCATGTGCTTTTGCTGCGGTGGTGTTCTGTTCCAGTTGGAGGTAAGGAGCTTCCTTCTTATTGATGCTATATGTGGTTGTTAGGACAGAATTTAGTGCTGCAAGTATTTGCTTCTTTGTTTAATGAAACAATTCTAAACTTACATTTGATAAGGTATACTTTTTCAATATATTTAACTCTATTAACTTAATGACAGGCAAAAACTAGATGAATTTCAATTGCCAAGCAATGTTGGGAGAGCAACATGCTATCCTAGCAGCTAG
Source organism: Musa acuminata AAA Group (assembly GCF_036884655.1). NCBI lineage: Eukaryota > Viridiplantae > Streptophyta > Magnoliopsida > Zingiberales > Musaceae > Musa > Musa acuminata. The sequence goes on along the minus strand of NC_088334.1, from coordinate 19,052,172 downwards.
GGCAATGCATAGTGCATATGTGGCACATATGTGGTTTGTATCAAAACACTAAAAATTGCCATCATGTACAAACGAAAAATAAAGGAGTGGCCTAGCGCATGAAGCTTCTGCTTCTGTTTGGTTTAGTGAGGGTCTATCTAGATTAAAAAAATAAATATATTTTATGGCCGAACAATTAACTTATGCATTATTTCACTCTTTAAGAAGTTATCAGTGTAATAAGTTATAAGAAATATAGAACTCCATTTGACTAAGGTTATATATTATTATTGCAATATTAAATGCAATATAAGAGAATAATACGTGATCACATTTTTATACCTATAGGGACTGCATAAGGGCCCATGTAAGTTAGAGCTACATATGCAGGTTACGTAGTCTTATCTGTAGTTACACGACCTATTCAAGTCACATGAGTCTCGTGTGATGCATTCATATGATGACGTGTGCATTTGTGCCTGCATAAACGATCACAAAAACTGCTTTTTTTCAAACGGTGTTGGCAAGTTTACAATAACAACAATAAAGCTGTGAGTCCTAACACAGTGCTGGCAAGTTTAGTTTTAAAAGATTTGATATCGAAGTTATCTGTGCATATAATAAGTATAAGCTGTATACACAATTACACAACATATTCAAGCCACAATTGTATGTGATGTGTTCATATGGCAGTATGCATATGAGGCCATGCAAAAGCTTTTTTTTTTTCCCTAAATATTGCTGACAAGGGATAATTCATGTTATCTAGATCCAACTGTAAATATAACAAGTAATTATTTATATTCACAATTAAATTAGGTATATGTGTTTGACATGTATTTGGCTTAGTAATATAACCATGCCAAATGAATTCAGCATAATTTTGGCCAAATTCTTTATCAGCTTTATGATACATCAATATGATATTAACATACATTCATTACTATTGATATAATTATTAAAATATGGCATCAATGGCTCATTGAGATTATGTTTTTACTCACATCAAAACCCATTGATGAAAAGCATGTGTTGCTTTGCATATACCAGTAGATGAGTGTCATATCCATTGCCTCTTCACCTATGATAGATAAAAGTATATTCTCCATATTGCTTGAAATTGGACTTGTTATGATCATACCATGAACATTTTAGTCTTGTGAAGTTCCTGTAACAGCTCTTTCTTTTTTTCTATAAATTTTTTAATTGTGTTGACAGGGTGACAATAAGGTGTCTGCCAAAGGTGGAGACAGCTCTGTTAAACAGGATACAGCTAGTTCTCATGGTGGAACTCAACCCGGTCCAATATCCCAAGGGGTAGTACTGATTTTTCTTTTATTTTGCATTTGACATTAGATCTGGAAATTTCCTGATACTGGTTCCACAATTTAACATATTTCTCAATGACATAAATAGATGGGTCACCAAGGAACTTTTACTCAAGGCATGAGCTATTTGCAACCTCAGGTACTTTACTTTTTTTTTCTGTTCTTAGTGAGAACTTCAGATGATTTCAATGTACTTTTCAGATTCATGCTGTTGCATTAAACTGAAAGATTTTAGTTCTTTTTTTGTTACATGATTTTCATCGTTTTAGTTGTTACTAAACTAGATTAAGATCATTCTTGTTTTTCCGTAGCACTTAATGCCTTTCCTGAAGGGACTTGTTTTTATTTGTCATATGACTGATATATATTCTTACATACAGAATTACATTTATAACTATATAGGTATATGTTTGCTATTTGTTTGTATTTGGAGGCTAATGGATCTAAAATCATCAATGTGCTAACTGCCCCTGATCAATGTCAATTTACATGGTGCCAAATGAGTAAATTTGAATAAATTTATTATCTTATAAATGCCCACTGGTTTTTGGCTTGAATTTTAGGTACCAAACCTTCTGGTATAACTCTCTCAGGGAAAACAGTTATAACCATTTAAAGGACTGATATTCAACTTCTTCCTGTCTTCTTTTAAATAATTCTTGATAAGTTCATCTTTTTGATCTTATAGCAACTGTTGTGATTTTCTTTTACTATTTTAGGTTCACTTGCTTAAAATAGGTGTCGTTATGCAGTTTTGAGCATACTGTTGTTTATATTAGTAATCACTTATGAACTTTCTCCAACATTATAGAGAAGATTTTTAGTGTTTTAGCATGAATTGCCTTGTGGCCCCATTCAAACATGGTGCCATTCCATGGTTCTGCATTTTTTTTTCATTTTTAACTAGATTTACACTGGAGTATCTGAAAAGAAGCAATGAGTTAATTATGCAACTAATGGAAGTGTATGCAAGCTTTATCCCACCTTGTTCTTAAAATTCACCATCTTATGTGGAAACATTGAGATGATTTTCATGAGAAACTTCATCTTATGTCAAAAACATATAGTGCATTGTTTGTTGGTTCTTTGAATCAAGAGGAATTCATCTTGTATCGGAGATAAATGACAAAAAATGCTTGAAGCCATAAATGTTAAAACTCTAAGGATTAATGTGGTTTCAATTAACATTAGTGTGACTTATTTGTTTGTAAATGGATTCTAAACACATTTGGGACCTTTTTTGAGTTAATTTTTTTGAAATTGGCCCATTTATGTCACAAAAATTATAAGAGACTAGCAGTAGAAGGTTCCTCTTGATGTTTCTGAGGTACTAGTTTATCTGCTTGTAGGAGCAATTTGTTCACAGTAAATTTATTTGCTATAAGGATACATTGAAGATGCCAATCAATGTGGTGAGGACTCTTCAAACTGGGATTGTCTAGCTTGAAGATTATCATAATTAGGTTTGATCATTATGAACTATCGAGTGTGTTAACAAATATATATTGTCATATCTGCTTACTGTAGAGCATTGTGCACTCATTTGAGAGCAAATAGGTGCAATTAATACAACTACCGACATGTAAGGATGTGGAAAGAGTATTGTAAATTGTGCAATCATTGCAAGGTGCAATGATGCTAAGGCCTAGTAATATGATGGTGGGGCTATCAATACTTCTCATGGCAGCCTTGCTCGTATAATTGAAGATCGTAGCCTTGCCTCAGTTCTACAACAGGCTTTGTTGTTTGTAGCACCTCCAGGGATACTTGTGATAATGATGGTTGCAACAAATTTAGGATTCTGTTCAATATGGATGATTTTTTTTATGGCTTTTAAGGAGGAATTCACCAACTTATATACTTATTGATGTAAGCCACTGTTCTTATGATGCCCTTGGGCATAGTTGTGGCATCCTCATTGCATGACAATGTTATAGTTGTTGATCATGTAGCTCCCATTCTCTCTCTGTCTCTAAGGCGATATTGTAGTTCCCCTTCTCTTGTTTCTATATTGATCACCTTACTAGGACAAGGGTAATAGATTCCTACTAGATTACTAATTATAATGGTGTTCCTCGGAAATTAATTTAAAGTCCCCCTAAAATCTTTGGAAAAAATGAAATCACTGAGAAGTAAGGTTTGCTTCCCATGTGGCTCTAATATTTTTAGTACAGATTTTTGGATCATCTCAAAAGAACATCTGTAGAATAGTCCTGCTATTGAATCCCAATTTCACCATTTATCAATCACAAAATATCTTATAGAAGTCATAAGAAAATAAATGTTATGCTCTCTTATTTAAGTAAAATTGGAGTTTTCTGATATCCAGAGTATATATTTCTTGCTTCCCCTAAAGCTTGAGAAGGCTGAAAGATATGTATTCCTATTTTCCTAAATTTATGGATTTAGGAAAACTTGTCACTTTATGATAACTAGTTTTAAGGCTTTCATTGTTTAAAATGTCTCTTCTCTTTGCATTTCTTTTTCTTTCTTTTTTCTCTTTACTTTTTTTGTTATTTTTTTTCCTGTTTTATTGACATTAAGAACATTGTAGAATGTATGATAGTGCAAAACGAACAATTTATGTTAAAATATAAGAATTTTATAAGAACCAGGATTTATCAATCTAATTAAAGATTAAAATAAAGTTATCCATATTAACAGTCCAAATAGAAAAGTGTCATGGGTGATTCTCACTTTGATTATTCAAAAAGTTTCAACAAGTCAAGGGAGTTATTGTGCATTGGCAAGGGAGAAGCTGGTTGCAAAGAAAAAGAAGTGCGAGAATCGAGAACTAATGCACTAGACTCTTAAGTTCCCGTGAAAATTTGTTAGGTTAAAATTATGACATTTGTGGTTGTTTTGACGAGATATAAGAATATATATATATTATTTTTATTAGATTTACTAATCGGGTATGATGTTGATATGTACATACTAGTTAATACGTGACACACATTAATATTTAGATTTTTTCTTCTCCTCCCTTTATTTGTTCAATTATCTTCGGAATTTGTAGAGACTTTTTATTTTATTTAATTTCTAACATTTTGTTTTTGATTTTTAATATCGTTTATATGTTTTATTATTTTACCACTAGTTTTTGGTTCTCTTTTATATATAATAATTTTATAATTTTATTTTTTATCAATATTTATTTTATTATTTTGTTTGACTTTTGCTATTTTCTTTTTTGCTTTTAGTTCAATTATGCATTAATTTTAAATTTTGTTTTATTTAAGTTTTTAATATTAACTATTTACAAAGGTTTTGGTTGTTAATACATTTAAATTATACTCACAATGTGTAAGCAAAAGCAAGGTTCGACTTCTCATGTCGATTGGCATGTGACACGACATGTATCACCTCATACTGACGTACTATGTGTCGGTACCGTACGGTGTGTCAATGGCACAAAAAAATAAAAAACCTAAAAATTAAGAAAAATAATAGATTAGGGATTTTTATTTGGAAATAAATGTAAGTTTAGCTTAATTTCATACAAAATCATCCAAATTATGAAGGGATAATGATAGATCTTTTTCGGGCTTCGAGGAGCAACTTTGCGGCATGTTCGGAGTTGCTCTTCCATTATTGAATTATTTACAAAGATATGACTTGAGTTGTGAGATTACAAGTTGAAACTTTAAGATTCCAATGAATCAAGTAAAAATTGGATCGATCGATGGGTATACTTGGTTCTACCACCAAAATGAATGTAGGACTCCATTGGTGGTGGATCGGGATCGTTGATTCTATGTATTTGTATATCAGTAGGGTATGCTTGTCAGATCCAATCCTGAAATTGCTCCCACAACATGGTATGCTGATAGACCGGATGTCACTGGTGCATCAATGTAGTGACATTTGTAGCCTGATAAAACATGTGTTCAAGATGGCTCCTAAGACAAGTATGATTATGACATGTATTGGTGCGAAGGTTGGAGAACGTCAGAACTTCTATTTTTGCCATTGACTTACTACTTCGTATTATCAGATCGATCAGCCTCAAAAGAGAATGACCAACTATCATCGTATTTTTTGTTGATCATAAGAGTCTCCATAATACGATGACTAGGAAATAGGAATACAACGAACTTCGTTTTGTGTATACATCGTATAGGCTCTGTTGCATCTGCTCAAAATCATTGACTATCTTCCCTTCTCCTTTTCGTGTAAACATGATGACTACCTTCGCAAGTTCTATGATTCGAATCTTGTGTGGCATGCATAAAATGCTGCTCGTCAATCCATGCACCACCTTGAAATTGAGTAGGTGAAACCATCCACTCCTTGTCGTCGCTGCTATCATCGTTGGTCGAGGCATTGCTGTACACGTTGTTGGTATGTTTATTGTTCGAGTGGGCTGCTGGAGTGATTGAGAAGGTGTCTTGTTGGCCGACTCAATTCTTTCTAATGGTTTGGCTGATGCTACTGTCTTCCCCTTTACCTTTGCACATTAAGTGAACGATTGTGATTGTTGGGTGTCATGACCTCGAGCAGTCTGACTTGAGATTGTCCGGCTCCTTTTGCCATGTTTTGACTGAGGGGGATCTTCCTCCTATTGGGGGATGTTGTTCCTTTTTTTTTTGCCTCTATGATAAAACGAGAAGGACGTGGAGGATCTCTCGCTTCATCAAGTAAAGGATTCTCTTGGCTCTCTGTTGTTTCGACCCACTCCAACATCAGTTGTGAATCTTCGTTGTAGTATTGGAGGTCGAAGGGGATCGATCTTTGGTTCCTTTGGCTCCTTGTGCGAATTTTGCTTAAACCTCTTAAATTAGAGTAATCCACAAATGGTACCTTTGCTTGAGTTGAAGAATATGAAATGTGAGAAAGAGTGAGATGTGAGTGAGAATAAGTTAAGAGTGTCAGAGTGAAAGAGATTGAAAGAGGGGCAGGAAAGTTAAAACCCCTTTCAAATGCTGCCAATGGTCAAATTGACCATTGGAAACATCTAGATCTAGGTCGTCAATCGAAATTGATTGAAATCCGATCGTTATTGATCGGTATAGGTTAGTAATGATTGAGTTTTGACTTTGCTGCCTAGTATATACCCTCGTATCGCCTGATATGTTACCCCTTAATAAAAATCGCCTAGTATAGGGCGGTTTGTGTTTCGGTTACCTGTCAAATTGAATACGTACCACCCATTATCATACTGTATTGAGTGGTACGTACAAACATTGAGTAAAAGAATGAAGAACCAAATAGGAGGTGGTGGGAAGGTGCTATTAAAATTATTCTAATTGATTTTCTGTGACATTGTTTGTTGATTATGTTGCTTTCTTTATAGTAAAATAAGAGGCTTTTGACCTAAGATTTTCATATTTCATTTGTTGTTTTTTCCATTCTACTTTCGTATATATATGTTATCTATTATTTTATAATATTTTTAAATTTAATGTCTTTATATTATACATTTAAGGCTACATTCCTTTCAATATTATTGATTGAATACATTATGTTCAACATGCCACATCTTTTTTGTTGTTTGTTTTTGCTTTTGCAATTAGAGAGCCTTTTGTATATGTTATTATTTTTTCTGGGTATTGGACCCGACTTAGAAATTCGTTGGGTTGGTATGTATCGATCTGTATCGGTGTATCAACACATGGTACATCGGTAAGTATTGATATTTTGGGGAGGAAGTAAAAAGGAAAAAGAGGAAGGGACGGTGGAGGAAGAAAGAGGGAAGAAGAGGAAGCGACGGAGGAGGAAGACGTGGAAGAGGAGAAAGGCTTACTTGAGACGTGGCGGTGTGTAGTGATATCGCAACCGTACCCTAGTCTGGTAGTCGCCTGTGTGAGAAGCATCGATTGCAACATCGGAAGCGATGCTCGTGAGCCCTACGAAGGCGGAGGCGACACTCTTGTGAGAAGTGGGAATTAGGGTTTCCCACTTCTCTTATGCGGCGGATCGGATCGCGGTGGGTCTACATACTGGTTAGCACTCGGACTGGTACATGTTGCTTGTTTCATACCGGACTGGGCAAAACGATGATCTTTGTTTTTTTGTAAAAACAACTCATGCTGCATTTTATAGTTTATTGTCAATTATAAATTGAATTTTCACTAATATTTACACCCTTTTGTTTCTTTTCTTTTTCTTTTGCTAAAAGTCTTATTTTCACTTTAAATAACAAAAAAAAGATTTTGCATAAACCTCCCCATTTGTTAAATGATTTATATAATAAAAATATTAATAAAGGAAGCAAATCAAAGAAGCACCGGTTGACAACTTTTCTTGAGTTTATAAATTATGAAATTTGAGGGCATCAAATGGATAAAAGATTGATCTTTTTAATTGGAAAAATGTGCAGATCACGTTTTAGTATAACTACAACAATTGATAGGCATTTTTACTGATGATCATTAAAGGATATTTCTTATTAATTTTTATGAGTAATTAATATTGTATTCAACTCACTAGTTATTTGTGTAATTCAATAGTAGATTTCACCTACACAATGCACAAAATATAAACTTGTATCTTCCTATTACCTCAGGTAATGGTGGTGCAACACAATGGCAATCATTGAGACTTGTACAAAATGATATCTGTAGTTAAATTAATAGCATTTAAATCTTTATTTATTGTTTCTAGTAAAGTCTTCTTAGGTTAAATTCGTGCGGAGCTACTAGGAAAGATAGAAAAAAGTCTCGTAAATATATATAAAACATTAAGGGGTCAGTTAAGAGGGCAAGCCTTGGCATCATAGTGAATTATCCTGCGTCATTTGGTTGACCAAGGTTGAGACCTAGAAAGGATGGATTTCTTTGCAGGTATAAGTTTGCCTACAACAATTTTTGTCTAGACCTTGCATTGGTGGATTCCTCATTTACCTGGCTGCTCGCCACTGACATTAAGTAGTAACTCAAAAGTGCTGATTATTATATATTGTTAATATTTAACATGAATGGGACAATAGAAGAAGAGAGTTTTACTTTTCTATATTGCTACTTGTATACAGGATGACATACATATAGTCGAACTTAGAGAAAAGAAAAAAAAGGAAAGAACTACCTAAATAGATTTACGTGCTAATATAGGAAATATACAGCAAATAAGTTAGGACTGAATCAACAAACACATCATAGTCTATCACATCAAATAAGGTAGTCTGTCAATAATTAAATCACCACAGATCTTAACAAATCAAATCACAGCAGATTTGACAGATCTGAACATTCACCCTCAAGTAGGCTCGAAGATATTCAACATCCCCAGCTTGCTAGTTAAGTGATCAAATTGCTGTTTTTGATGTCCCTTTGCTGTTTGATAGGGATAAATGGAATACAAAACAGTCCATCTAACTTCTCTTTAATAAAATGTCGATCGACCTCAATTTGCTTTGTTCTATCATGATGCACTAGGTTGTAAGAGATACTAATTGCTGTCTTGTTATCTGAATATTAGTTCCTTGGTTGGTTCCAAGAAACTCTTAACTCATCTAGAAGTTTTTTTTACCCAAAGGAGTTCACATATTCCTTGTTCGATAGCGTGAAATTCAGCTTCAACACTACTTCTAGCCACTACATTCTGTTTTTTCCTCTTCGAAGTCACCAAAATTTCCCCTTTGAAAGTACAATATCCAGATGTAGATCTTCTATCATCTATATTGTTGGTCCAATCAGCATCTGTGTATGCTTCAACATACATATTATCCCTCTTCTTAAACATCAACACGTTGCCTGGAGTTCGTATGAGATATTGAAGAATTCTAATGACAACCCTCTTATGTTCTTCATTAGGTGAGTGCATAGATTGACTTGTAACACTAACAGCGAAGGCAATGTTTGGTCCAGTATGTGACAAATAAATTAATTTTCCAACCAAACATTGATATTGTCCCTTATCCACCTCACTACTTGTGTTTGCACTTAGCTTGTGGTTGGGGTCAATAGGTGTTTAGATGGTTTGCAACCCAACATACCAGTTTCCACAAGTAAATCTGTATACTTCCTTTGTGACAGTGAGATCCCCTCCTTGGTTCTGGTCCAAGAAGTACCATAATGTTCTAAAATCTTTGATTTCAAACTCTTTGGCTAGGAAGGTTTTTAGTTTCTCTTGTTCAACAAGATCGTCACCTACTAGGATAATGTTATCCACGAACACAATGAGTATTGAGACCTTTCCACTGCCAGCATTCTTATAAAACATGGTGTAATCTGCCTAACTTTACAAATATCCATAGCTCTTTATGGCCTTAGTAAATCTATCAAATCATACTCTAGGAGATTGTTTTAATCCATAGAGTGACCTGTTCAGCTTGCGGACTTCTGTCAAATGCTAATGTTCCTTCAAAACTTGGAGGTAGATTCATGTAGACTTCCTCTTCTAGTTCACCATTGAAGAAGGCGTTCTTCACATTTATGATTTAACTATTGTAGAGGCTAGACAAAAATTGCTACAAGACACAACAGGATTCGGACGCTGTTCTTCTCTGCCACATGTGCAAAAGTCTCTTAATAATCTATCCCAAATGTTTGAGTGTATCCGTTAGCCACTAGCTTTGTATCTCTCAATTTACCTGCCAACTTTATATTTTCCTGTGAACACCCATTTACAACCAACAAGTCTATTTCCTTTGGGTAAATTTACAAGTTCCCAATTGTCATTCTACTCCAATGCCCTTATCTCCTCGAACACAACCTTTTTCCACTCAGGTACAGCTAAAGCTTCTTGAATAGACTTAGGAATATCTGTGTTTGACGAGTTAGAAATGAAGGATCTGAAAGAGGACAATATGTGATATGACACAAAATTGGAAATAGGATGAATAGTACATGACCTCGTTCCTCTTCTAAGAGCAATGGGAACATTAAGATCTTGAAATTCGCAGGGTTCTAGGCGTAAAGAATGGTTTGGAGCATGGTATGCAGTATTGAATGGTACCACCCGGTACGGGCGGTATGTACCTGTCCGACGGCATACCGGTACGCGGATCGCCCGATACCGCTACAATGCTACAGCATTATATTGTAGCAGTGCTACAGTGCTACAGTGCTACAGTAATGAAGAAAATATATAAAATTGTTCGGTATACCGGTACCGTACCATACCGAGCCAATCTCGAACCACTGGTACGGTACGGTATTGCAAACCTTGACTTTGGAGTACCTGAAGTTTCATGATCAGTTGCACTCAGAGCTGACTCTTGGTAGGTATTATGTGGTTGTTACCCTAAACCTTGTCCTTGTATAGACACATAGCTTTGATTGCTATTTATTAGTTGCTAAGTTTCCCCCTTTATCAGATTTTTCATGTTCTAGGCTTCTAGTACAATAGATTGAGGTTGCAACATTGGATTGGCGGTACAAGGGATAGGTTGTGGCTGAGAAGGTAGAATTGGGAGAGGAATGGATTTGAATTTAGAAGGTGAATTATGAGGAGATGTACCTGCAATAGGATTGAATTCAGACAGAGAATTCATAGGTAGGGTTATAATAGTTTCCTAAAACTTTTCTTCCGTATGATTCTCCCCCCGAAGAGAAGTTTGGGAGAAATAAAGTTGATTTTCAAAAAAGGTGACATCTATACTTACATAGAACTGTTTTATAAGAGGATCAAAGCATTCTCTTTAGAGTTGTTGAGAAGCCTAGGAAAATATATTTTTTGCTCATGGATCAAATTTTGTGCGGTTATGACTATGCATATGAACAAATGCTACACAACTAAACACCGACAAATTACTAAAGATTTGGGTTTGTGGATAGGTTTGTAGAAGGATGTTTAGAAGTTTCTCAGAATTATGTACTCGGGTTGGCATTCTATAGTAAACATAATAGCCTAAGCTACCTATGGTAGATGGCAGTTTTTCCTTTCAGCAGTTCCATTTTGTTAGAGTGTATTAACACAAAATGTTTGATGGATAACTCCCTTTTCCATTAGGAAGGTTTTAAGATTGAATTTGAAGTATTCACCTCCATTATCAGTTCTAAGGATTTGTATTTGGGCATGGAATTAGGTGTTGACCATGTTATAGAAGTTTTGAAACACTATAGCAATTTCAGAATTTTCTTTTAACAAATATACCCAACACACTCTAGTATGATCATCAATAAAGGTTATAAACCACCTAGTCCCGGTGATGTTTTTGACTTTTGAAGGATTCCAAATGTCATTATGTATTAAGTAAAAAGGTTGGGACTGTTTGTATGGCTGGTGAAGGGGATATGACATGTTGATGTTTGGCAAGTAGATTTCACAGTGAAATTGAGAGATGTTCTTATTCTTAAAAAACAAAGTCAAGTACTTGAAACTAGGATGGTTTAGTCTATAGTGCCATAACATTATTTCATCTGTATCAAAAAGGGAAGAGAAGTTGCCTACAGCTTGAGCTTGTCCATCCAAGGAAGCATCACCTTCAAAGTAATAGAGTTGATCAACCTCTCTAGCATGAGATGGAAAGAATTTAGCCACACAATTTGAATATTTACTTTTTAGTGAGTTTGCTTATGGATAAGAGATTCAAGGATAGGTTAGGAACATACAGAACATGGTTTAGAATTAGATTATTTGAGAGAACAACATAACTTTTTCCTGCAACTGGAAACAAAGATCCACCAGCAATACAAACTTTAAGGTTTCCAGGACGTGGAGTATATAGGAGGAGAACATGCGAGAAAAGTTGGTCATATGATCACTAGCACCCAAATCAACTATCCAAAGTGCTTGGTTAGAGGATGTGGAGGGCAGTAGGAATATTGCCTTGTATTGCAAGGGAACACGTAGGAGATGGATTGGTAGTTTGAACAAGGTATGCAATTTCGAATAATACTGTCCGGTACGGGTGGTACGTACCGGTCTGTCAGCTTACCAGTACACGGATCGCCCGTTACTGGGTGAAACAAAAAAAAAATTATAAAAAATTATAAATTAATATATATAAATATTTTATAACAGGCGACGTTACTGGATTGGTAGTTTGAACATGGTATACCGAACGGTATCCCGCTCGCTATACAGTTTCGTACCGTACCGAGCAAACGTCGAAAGTCCGGTACGGTACGAAATTGCATACCTTGAGATTGAGATTGGTTAAGAAGTCCATACAGATGTTCAAGCTGTTTCTTACTGAACAAAGGTGTCTTGAATCTTCCCTGCATTCCTTTAAACCCTTTATCGTTGCTCTTATTATTTTTCCAGTTTTGAGGTTTACTGTACAGTTTCTAGCATGTCTCCTTGGTGTGATTTGGTTTCTTGCAATAATCACACCATCTCCCATCTTTCTTGTTGTGTTCGGCATTGGGAAGTATATTTGAGCCTGTCAAGACAGAATTTTCCACTATGTACTTGCTATAATCTGCCTCTTTACTGGTTAGCAGTTCGTATTGTCTTTCAGCACTTCAAACTGGGGTAAATGCTTTATAAGATCAAGAAAAGGTTCTCTATTAAGAACACGATCACATACCTAATCAAATTCAGAATTCAACCCCAATAAGAATTGAAATACCCTCTCCATCTCCAGCAAGTTTCTCAGCCTTTTAGTGTCGGCAGCAGATTCCATCTCCAGTATTTGATATATGTCTAATTCAGCCAATAGACCTCGCAGATTGTTGTAGTAATCTGTGACACTTGATGTACCTTGCTTCATCTTTTGAATTTGTCTTTTGATTTGAAAAATCTGAGAAGTAAAACCTACTTTGGAGTAGGTTTTATTGATAGTATCCCAAATTTATTTAGCCATAGAATGAAGAAGTTACGTCTTGTTGATTTCTGGTTGCATGGAGTGAAGCAGCCACGACATTACCATCATGTTCTTGATCTCCCAAGTTTTGTATGAAGCATCTTCCAAGGTTGGTGCCTTTGCAACCCCATTCACATATTTGAACTTTCCTTTACTCATTAGAGACATCTTCATGGATTGTGACCACTCTATAAAATTTCTCCTACTTAGTTTAACGGTAGAGTTCTGAAGGGTATGACTCTCAAATTGAAGGGAAGAATGAGTGTGGACACGTTTAAGAAGATTAGAAACAAACTTAGGAGTTTCTGACATGGCTAGAAACAAGAAGAGTCACCAGAGAGGGCTTTTAGCAATGAAGGCCAAGAGAAAAACATTTCTGCCGTATTGTCACGAACGGTCGTTGCGCACCCACAACAACTCCGTTCAACGAACCGTTCGTCGCTCTCATCTACATGTACAGGTGCTTGGCAGCATGTTTTGTCTTGGTTTTAAGTCTTTTTACTTGTAAAAATGTAAGTTCGAATAAGTTGCAGCACTACAGTGTGACCGCTCACCGAACCGAGCAAAACAGCCCCAAAACAGCTCCGTTTTCGCATGCCACGGGTTGTTTTCTACAGCCCGCTGCTGCATGCGAAACATCAACCATCTCAGCACCCTGGAACCACCCGGGTGGCACCATGGGGGATGGGGCTTCGGTTTAGTGTCGGGCGTTGAACAATCTTTCGCAAGTTCGCACGTTACCTTGACGGGAACTTGTTGTCGCGCCCGACACCCGGTGAGTAGTTGTTTGTGGACTTGCAGCTGTTCGTTCAACCCTCTAAAGTCCTTGTTTTCCCCCTCTCCCTCTTTTCTCTTGTGCACGCAAGGTGCTCGCTGAATTGCTTGTAAAGCTTCCCCCTTTTCGCGAGACGTTGGGACTTGTCCGTCGCTCGTTCTTCGAACTAATCAACTTTCTCTTTTACAAGTCCTTCGGGACCTGCGAGAGGTTGCAAGTGGGCTGATCTTTGCGGACGCAAATCGCAAGGGCGAAGCGTGACTTAGGCAATGCAAGCTAAGTTCGCGTCTTTGCTGTAAGGGTGCCTCGCGACTTAGGCAACACAAGCTAAGTTCACGTCTTTGCCGCAAGGGTGCCTCACGACTTAGGCAATTCCAGCTAGGTCCGTGACATTGTGATATCAGAGCGGGCAAGCATGTCGAGCGAGCAACGAAGGAACTTCGCAACTTTGCCATGGCAAAGCATCGTGGCGAATCAAGCAAGACGGGGCAAGCCGGACCCTTGCCCCAAGCAGCCGCAAGAGGGCTGCAAGTGCACACTCGCTCTCATGCTGTTGGAGCCGCTCAAGAGGAGCGCGACAACGAACATGATGAGCGAGAAGTTGGCTACTCTCTACGAGTGGAGGAAGCACAATCTGGAGTGCCAATGGGTAAAAAGAGTCACAAGGAGAGACTCATAACGGTTGAAACCCGTTTGGATGTTCTTGAAGCGAGCTTGGAGGAACTCTACCATGGCCAACGAAGGCTTGTTGGGGTAAAGAGCTCGCAAGAAGAAGCGGAGTTCCGGATCGACAAGGTTGAGGCCCTAGTCGACCGATTGTCAGATGATACCAAAGACTGTGCAACACCTACAGGAAGTTGTGGCGGAACTCACTTCAAGGGTGACCATGCTCACAAGAGTACTAAATGCGGGAGGAAGCAACACCCGCGTTGCGCCGTCACAAAACTTGAGGGCACTCGAGCCTCATGGTTATGGAGGGGCCAGAGATGCCAAAGAGCTCGAGAATTTCCTGTTCGACATGGAACGATGCTTTCGAGCTACGAGGCCTGATTCTGAAGAAACCAAAGTTTCTATAGCAACAATGTATCTGAACAGAGATGCAAAACTTTGGTGGCGAACCCGTTGGGAGGAGATCCAACAAGGTCGGTGTCGAATTGACACATGGGAGGACTTGAAGCGGGAGTTAAGAACTCAGTTCCTACCGGAGAACACAGAGTTCGTCATAAGAAGGAAGTTGAGACAACTCCGCCAGAGTACTTCCATTCGAGACTACGTGAAGCAATTTTCTGCGCTAATGCTGGACATACAGGACATGTCCGAGAAGGATAAGCTGTTCGGCTTCTTTGATAGTTTGAAGTCATGGGCTCAACAAGAACTACATCGAAAGAATGTCGCTGATGTGATCGAGGCAATTGCTGCCGCAGAAAGACTCACTGACTTTGTTTCCTCTAAAGACTGGGAAGAAGGAAACAATCTTCAGGCAATCGCCCTCCAAAATATTCTCGAGGGAAGGAGCTCGGGGGCGAACAAAGGAAGAAGAGTTCCCACAAAGGGCCAAGCCCGAAAGGCAAGGCCCCAAAACCTGGCGGGTGCTTCTTGTGCCGAGGGCCGCATATGGTAAGGGAGTGCCCACAAAAACATGCACTCAATGCTTTAACAGCTTCCATACACCCCCCCAGATTGGACAAGGGCAAGGCTTTCGCTCTTAGTTCTAGTAGTTCTGAATCCAGCAGCGACGGTGAGGAGTCGCAAGGACCCCGGATGGGAGTAATGCGTTTGTTGAACGCCATGCGGGGTCAAGTGGGGGAGAACACGAAGACAAGGCTACAAAAAGCAGGAAGTGGTGAGCTGATGTACGTAGACATCAAGCTCAATGGCCAAACAACTCGTGCAATGGTGGACACGAGTGCTACCCACAACTTTATCGCCGATCGAGAAGCAAAGTGACTTGGGTTGATCTTAGAGAAGAGCCTAAGTCGAATGAAGGCGGTGAACTCGAAGGCCAAGCAAATATCCGGGTTGGCAAAGGGAGTTCCCATCAAGATCGGAACATGGAGCGGGAGCACAAACATGATGGTGGTGCCATTGGATGACTTCCAAGTGATTCTTAGAATGAAATTTATGCACGTGGCCAAGTTGGTGCCAATGCCGTTCCTTAACTCCCTATATGTGATGGGAGGTGACGACCCCTGTGTGGTTCCCGTCTCTCAGAGAGGAGCCAGGGAACCCCAACATATATCGGCATTACAACTGAAGAAAGGGGTGCGAAAAGGTGAATTAACATTCGTGGCTGCTATGAAGCTAGAGCCACTCGACGAGAAGGCTATTCATGAGCCTGTTGTGGTGGTGAACGTCCTGAAAGAGTTCACTGACGTTATGCCACCCGAGTTGCCAAAGACTCTTCCGCCACGCAAAGGCGTGGATCACAACATCGAGCTGGAGCCGGGAGTGAAGCCTCCAGCAAGACCACCCTATTGCATGCCCCCACCAGAGTTGGCAGAACTCAGAAAGCAGTTAGGTGAACTGCTAAGCGGTGGTCTCATCCGCAACTCTAAAGCACCATTCGGAGCTCCAGTTCTCTTCCAGAAGAAACAAGATGGGAGCTTCCGACTATGCGTCGATTACCGAGGCCTCAACAAAGTGATGGTAAAGAACAAGTATCCCATCCCGCTTATCGCGGACTTGTTCGACCAGTTGGGCAAAGCCAAGTATTTCTCAAAACTCGACCTTCGGTCGAGGTATTGGTAGTTGCGCATTGCTGAAGGTGACGAAGTAAAGACTACCTACGTGACCAGGTATGGAGCGTTTGAGTTCTTGGTGATGCCTTTTGGCTTAACCAATGCTCCGGCCACGTTCTGCACTCTCATGAACCAGCTATTCAAGGAGTATTTGGATAAGTTCGTGGTCATCTACTTGGACGATATCGTCGTCTACAGTTAAACGCTCGAGGAGCATGTCAAGCACCTTCAGACAATCTTCAAGATTCTCAGGGAGAACACTTTGTTCGTGAAAAGGGAGAAATGCTACTTTGCTCAAACGGAGATCTTATTCTTGGGGCATCGAATCGGTGATGGTTCCATTCGGATGGACAAATCGAAGGTGCAAGTGGTTGTGGAATGGCGAACTTCAAAAAAGGTGCCAAAGTTGAGATCCTTCCTTGGCTTCGTCAACTACTATCGACGCTTCATAACGGGGTATTCGAAGTGTGCAACTCCACTGACGAAGTTGCTGAAGAAGGAGCAGCCTTAGAGGTGGTCTGATAAATGTGAAATTGCATTCCAAGATCTGAAGGCTGCTGTGTTGGAAGAACCAGTGCTAAAATTGTCAGACTATGGGGAGCCCTTCGAAGTCCATACAAATGCTTTAGACTTCGCTATTGGGGGAGTACTCATGTAGGAGGGTCATCCGGTGGCCTACGAGAGCCGCAAACTCAACGAGATTGAGCGGCGGTATCCGGTGCACGAGAAGGGGATGACAGCGGTGATCCACTGTCTACGAGTTTGGTGACACTACCTTCTTGGATCGCGATTTGTTCTAAGGACAGACAATATCGCTTTGAGCTATTTCTAAACTCAGAAGAAATTCTCCCCAAAGCAGGCACGATGGCAAGACTTCCTGACTGAGTTTGATATGGCAATGGAGTATAAGCTCGGAAAGGCGAATGTCGTGGCCGATGCATTAAGTCGGAAAGTGGAGCGTGTGAATGCCGTACAATTGGAGGGCAGAGGCCAAGCAAGTCAGTTGTACTCCAACTTCCTTTCTAGGATCAGGGATGGACTGTACAGTGATCCCCAGGCAGAAGCCCTGATACAACTCATTAAAGAAGGTAAGGCACGACGGTTTTGGGTCCAGGAGGGACTCGTTTACACCAAAGGGAATAGGGTCTATGTTCCTCGAGTGGACAATCTGAGACGTGAACTCTTAAGAGAGTGTAACGATTCCTGGAGAGGGCCTTCTATTGGCCGAAGATGGGGACTGATGTAGAGGAATATGTTCGAACGTGCCTCACTTGCCAACAAGATAAGGTGGAGCAACGGAAGCCGGAGGGACTTTTGGAGCTGTTGCCCGTACCAGAAAGGTCGTGGGAGAGCATTTCCTTGGACTTCATATCAAGCTTGCCCGTAGTAGGGAGACTCGGATCGATACTCGTGGTGGTCGATCGATTTTCTAAGTATGCAACTTTCATTGCTGCTCCCTTACACTGTTCAGCAGAGGAGGTAGCCAAGCTAATGATGAAGGATGTTGTGAAGTATTGGGGAGTCCTGCACAATATCATCAATGATCGAGACGCTCGGTTCCTAGGACGATTCTGGACCGAGCTATTCAAATTGTTGGGGTCAAAGTTATACTTCTCCACAAGCCTCCACCCTCAGACGGATGGCCAGACTGAAAGGATAAACTCGCTCCTAGAGTAATATCTTTGGCACTCCGTGAGTGCCAACCAACGAGATTGGATGAAGTTGTTGGACATTGCCCAATTCTCCTACAACTTGCAGCGGAGCTCTGCGTCCAACAAGAGCCCCTTCGAGATCATTACAGGGCAACAACCGTCAACTCCTCACACCATGGTAATTGGGTATACTGGGAGTAGTCCGTAAGCCTACCACTTTGCAAGGGAGTGGCACCGAAATGCAGGTATTGTGCGGACTTACTTGGAGAAGGTGACAAAATGAATGAAGAAGTGGGCAGACTTGGGAAGGCGACCGCAAGAGTTCAAGATCGGCGATTTGGTGTTGGTCAAGCTCCAACCTGCATCACTCCAATTCTTTAGGAACAAAGTACATAAAGGATTGGTGCGCAAGTATGAAGGGCCATTCTCAATTATTAGTAGGGTGGGCAACGTCTCCTACAAGTTGCAGCTGCCGGCGTGGTTCAAAATTCACAATGTTCTTCACGCCAGCAACTTGAAAGCTTACTACTCAGATCCTCAAGATGTTTCCCGTAGTGTTCCAACTCGGCTACCCCCCACCACAGCCTCCTACGAGAAGCGAGTTGAAACCATTTTAGCGGACCACAAGATAAAGCTACCCACTGGAGCTTGAGCAGACCGAGTACTTGGTGAAGTGGCGAAAGCTTCCTCGAACTGAAACCAGTTGGGAGCCTGAAGACGACCTACGACATGAAGAAGCAATCATCAACAACTATCAACAAGCGTCGATGAGGGTGTCGACAGCTTGAGTGGGGGAGAATGTCACGAAGGATTGTCGTGCACCCACAACAACTCCGTTCAACGAACTGTTCGTCGCTCTCATCTACATGTACAGCTGCTTGGCAGCATGTTTTGTCTTAGTTTTAAGTCATTTTGCTTGTAAAAATGTAAGTTCGAACAAGTTGCAATGCTACAGTGCGATTGCTCATCGAACCGAGCAAAATAGCCCCAAAACAGCCCAAAACAGCTCCGTTTTCGCGTGCCACGGGCTGTTTTCTGCAGCCCACTGCTGCACACGAAACGTCAGCCATCTCAGCACCCTGGAACCACCCGGGTGGCACCATGGGGGATGGGGCTTCGGTATAGTGTCGGGCGTTGAACAATCTTTCGCAAGTTCGCACGTTACCTTGATGGGAATTTGTTGTCGTGCCCGGCACTTGGTGAGCAGCTTTTTGTGGACTTGTAGCTGTTTTGTTCAACCCTCTAAAGTCCTTGTTTTCCCCTTCTCCCTCTTTTCTCTTGTGCACGGAAGGTGCTCGCTGAATTACTTGTAAAGCTTCCCCCTTTTCGCGAGACGTCAGGACTTGTCCGTCGCTCGTTCTTCGAACTAATTAACTTTCTCTTTTACAAGTCCTTCGGGACCTGCGAGAGGTTGCAAGTGGGCTGATCTTTGCGGACGCAAATCACAAGGGCGAAGCGCGACTTAGGCAACGCAAGCTAAGTTCGCGTCTTTGCCGCAAGGGTGCCTCGCGCCTTAGGCGACACAAGCTAAGTTCGCGTCTTTGCCGTAAGGGTGCCTCATGACTTAGGCAATTCCAGCTAAGTCCGTGACAGTATACCATATACGACAGAGAAAAAAAAACAGAACCAAACCTTGCTTTGATACCATGAACAGGACAATAGAAGAAGAGAGTTTCACTTTTACATATAGTCGAACCAGAATAAAGAAAAAAAGTAAAGAACTACCTAAATAGATCTAGGTGCTAATTTAGGAAATATATAACAAATAAATCAGGAATAAATCAACAATCATATCCTAGTCTATCTATCATATAAGGTAGTATGTCAATAATAAAATCACCACAGATCTTGGCAGATCTCAACAAGTCAAACCATAGCAGATTTGACAGATCTCAACATAACATGTATTGAGGCCTTATGTGAATGATTTGGTAGCCCATCATTGGTGTAAGACGCTAATATAAAATGAATGGATATAGTTTATGTGTAGTGTTTGCACTACATGACACGTGTCAAGTAACCAAAAGGAGATTCTTGGGTATACTGTCACGAACTTTGACGAAGCTAATAGAAATATCATATAGACTATGATGATCAATAAAATTTGGAACACGACAAAGGAGATTCTTGGGTAACCAAAAGGTAGATGTGTAGCCTGGTAGTGGTACGAGGAAGTTCAAAAAGCAATTACTACTAAGATCATGATAAAAATGAGAACTTTAAAATAAATATAAAATCTAAATAAGTGGCAAAAGAAGTGCTGACGGTTTGGCAAGATATAAAGTTAGGTACGAAGGACAAAAAAAGATATATATCAAATTGCTAAGGCTCCGAAGAAAGAGCAGGGATTTAGGTAAGATTGAATGCATGAGTATGAAAAAAAAATGATAGTGATATGTAGGAAAGATGGAAAGATTATTTCTGTAGATTATTTGTTGAACATTTTACACAACTTGAGACAGTATGGTCCGACTGAGGATCAATATTGATATCAGACCGAGTTTTGAGACTTGTAGATAGAATGATTGGTTTTTGACCAATGTTAGGCAGAACACTAGTTTTCGCCAGGATACTTCTGAATTTCAATCTGTTTGGCAAAGAGCTGTGATTAAGATTATCTTATCCAAACATCAATGTGAAAATCAGCATTTCTCATTACTTATCCATGTTACCAAAGACACCTGTAGATTAAATGGGTTAAGAATAATTGGTTTTGAGCAACTTACCCTAAACACATATTTTGGCCTGATAATTTCTAGCTTCCAATCTGTTTGGCCAGGCAAAATGGGGATGTCTGGATGCTGGTCTGGGCATAGATGTGTGTACCACCCTGTAATGATACACCAGTAGAGTGTATTAAACTATTAATAACATATGATTTCCATAAGATTTTGACATCTTATGCTGGTTAAGACAATCATAAGCTTCATGAATTTGTCAAGCATATCATTGTGGTTGGATTTGGCAATTCACTTTTATGTATTTACTCTTTTCTTTTTCCTCTTTTGTCAGTTCAATTATGGGCATGTTTTAAGTTCAAGATTTTTTGTTAATCTCTGCATTAATTCTCCTGTAAAGGTGATAAAAGTGACAGATGTTGCTAATAAGTTTTGTTGCCTTGAATCAAAGCTTAGTGTTGTGGAATGTCAATTTTAGGTAATTTGACTTATTATTACTTTTTACTTAGCCAAGAAAGAACATCGTGAGAACATCAGCAACACAAGAAAGTGAAAATAACTACTTAATACATGACTTGCTCAATTATATAATTGTTCAGAAACTAAGAAAAATCTGAGGTGAAATCTCCAAAAGATTTTTTAAAGTTGTTTTATTTGCTCCTAATTTGCTTTAAAGCAACTCTTGCAAATAAAAAGAATCTGTTTTTCCTCTCCTATTTCCGTAAAGTCACCATTACGTGATTCTATTTATTATCAAATTCTAACCATTAGAAATCACAAATTGATGCTTTAGGTGACTTTCAAAAATCCATTATGTTGATAACACTGAATATCCAGACCTTGGTACTGGCAATTGCCTCGTACACAGAAATTACTTGCTATTTTTGCAAATGTATGAAACATATAAAACTTGCAAAAGGATGTATCTGTGATACGCTGTCCATCTTTACTAAAAGATAAATTATGCAAAACTTGGTATGCTGTTTTATTTGTGAAACAATGAAATATCACTTATGATGAGTTTGGTTCGTAGTAGTTGATGAAAGCATGTTAGAAAAATACCATATCTCAGGTGGAGAGATTGGTGGATGAGAGTAAACTTGTCATGTCTTTGTATACTGTTAGGTGTTAATTGGGAGTAGGGGTTTCTCTTGCTGGGTTACTCTGTGATCGCTTTGATACTCGCTGTGGTCCATGTTATGAATGACCATATGAAATTACCTTATGATTCTTATTTTTTTATATTTTACCTAATCGTCGTTATATTTGGTTTCCTTTTGAGTGCATTATAAACAATGGAGATTTGGTTCCATGACAATGAAAAAGTGACATGTTTTTGATGGCGATTTCTTTTTTTGGTGCAGTGAATGGCTCAGGATCCTATAATATCTTGAAGTCTGACTTGCAGGTCTACAAGCTATTCGGGAAAGAGTTAGTGACATTCCTTAAGCATCCTCTTATGGTGTTTCGGTGTAAATTAGTCTGAAATTAAAACTATTTGTCATCATAGGCTGTGTATGTACCATATTCATCTTTGTTTTATTCCCTGGTTTTAAGTTTGACTACTCTACCTGTTGCTCTTCAATGGGCACATTCTTAAGTAAACGACCTTTTAGTGTTTGTGAGATATGTTCTGTAGCTTTTGCTGATCGACTTTTCTGGGACCTGATGATGTTATTGGAACCACCATATAAATGACTTTGCATCTCTTGCATTACTTGTATTTTTTTTTTTAAAATTAAAATAAATGTTTATTACATCAAATAATATATTGTTCACATGTGAATTCAAACTTAAGATCTGTTATTTATGCAACAATGTATTAACCAATTTAGATGTTTTAATAGAGATTTTTATATTTAAGACGTCGGTTTAGTCAGTTTAAATAGTTTGATACAATACCATATTTAACCATTGTTTTTGGGACGTACAATACAAGAATGAGGTTATTAATGCTGAGTCGACCAAACAGGTGGCGTCACCTGCCATTCATTATATCAAACATTCCTATAAACCCGCGGGTAATGCTTCCCTTGTCTCATCCCTCGGTCTCACCTTATTCCCCATTTAGATGAGGTGGGAGGCGGGGAATGGGGGAGTCCTCGATGGGGGTAGAGAATCCATGAATTTTTTTAATATCCTTTTAATTAATTAATTTAATAAAAAAATAAAATTATTATCAAACTTAATTGATAATAATAATATTTATATAAGATAAATATATTTAAATATAAATAAAATTGAGGAGAAAGAGAGAAAAATATTGAGGAATTAACATTGTTTGTCGTGGAGAGAGGAGGATCAAGAAAAAATATTGAGGAATTACAGTAACAAGTTGTAATTTCAAAATCCTTTCAAATCTATCATCGAGAATTTTTCATCATTAAAACTTTGGGGGCCCTGAAAAGGATTTTAGGCTACTAACACGAGATCAGTAAAGTGATAACGTACAAACTCGACAAAAACGCTCACAAGATTGATGTGATTTCTTTATCTATATTCATCAATACATAGTCTCAAATTTTTTACTAAAGTAAAAATTTTTGAATACATAATCTTTGTTCACAAAGGAAACTTGCCAAGTTATGAGCTTAAAAGTGCATATCAATCTTTGCAATCTCAGCATTTGTTTTTCATTTTATATATTTTATAATATATCTGAAAAATCAATTGGCTTTTAAGTACAACATAGGCTTTGTAAGAATCGGTTGATTTACACAATAGATATATTTGTTTCAGGAGAGAGATCACAAACTCTCCATCTTATTATCTATATAATGAAAATAATACGAATTACCTATCATTATGTGTGTCACAAACAAAACTTATCATCCTAGTTGTGATGTCCCATAAAAATCTTTATCATTTTCAGAATATAAGTTACATAATTTAATGGGTGCATAATTTCATCCAATATTTTGATTTTTACTGCAATAGTATCTTTTTCTTCACTTAGTTGATAAAGGAATTTGAGCTTCACTTCAACATAAAACAAATGAATTCACATTTTACCTCCTTAGGAAAATCTTATATTTTCATGCAAACAAATTGCTTTTGTCAATTCAAATCACACTTAAACCTTGGGAGGTAACACATGTTTTGGTATTTACTTAGCTTCATCTTTGGTACTAGAAATTAAATCATTGATCCATTCTTATATATCAAGATTAGGGATCATTATTTGCTTAATCTACCATAAATAAAGATCTATACACTTTCTTTTACTATATCTTTTTCTTCCATTGACCTCTCAATCGTTTCGAGAGTACTTCATAGGCTACCCTTATAGCCTCTGCAAAGCTGATAGAATTATCATCTATAGAGTAGTTCCTACGAAGTCATCCTCTTTTGAAGGGGTTAGTGAGTTTCTCCTTAGTCCTTTCACTTGGAGAGGATTGGATTCTAAGCGTCTACCTCTTTCACATACTAATGAAAGCATATAAGTTGTTGACCTTTTAATCTACTAGAGAAGATAATTAAGGGATTTCCAAATCAAAAATTTCAACGCTGAAGCTTATTGGGAGAGTGAATCAGTCCTTCCCATGTATTATTGAATGATCAAGTAGTCATATCAATATACGTAACCTCATATATATATTTACAGATGCCTTTGTTATTGGGCTATAATTTTCATTGCATCTCTCTTTTAGTAGTGAAAATACTTTTGATATTGGGAATAGCTCCTATCGAGGTTATATTTAATTCTTGAATTTATTTGATTATTTTTATGAGTGAATATCATTTAAATAACATAAATTCTACCCTCATCCCTTTTTTATTCTCGCTTCTCTTTGTATTAGTTAATCAAAATATATTATATTAATTTGAGATCTAATTTTAGAGTTAGGAGAGCTCTAAGCTTTGTCAAAGTGTTGGAGGAGAAAATATCTCCTTGCCTGAAGTGAGGAGCAATGACCCATTGACTTATTACGGCGACCACTATCATAGCTTAAGTGACTTCGGAGATGATCATTCCGGAAGAAGAGCAAGTTAAGATATTTTTCAAAATTTGAAGATCCACATTAGTTGTGAGAAATAAATTAGATTTGGTTGATTTAAACCGATCTAAACTCTCTTATAAGATGAGTCTCATTATGATTCATCTCTTTTCGATGGAGTAATTATGATTTACTTTTGTACTTCCATACTCTTTGGCTTTGAGCCTTGGGACAGCTTATGTAAGTGATGGGGTATTAAACAAACAATCTTTGTCTACTATCGTTATCGTAATAATTATTGTTTTTATATTAAAATAATATTTTAATTATCTTAAAGTGATAATCTCATCTATCAAGCTTATATTATGGTTGATACGAGTTTAGGATCCCCCAACTATCGAGCTTAGGAGCCTTGGGATAGTTTACGTAAGTGATGGGTATTAAGCAAACAAACTTTAGCTACTATCGTTATGTAAGTGAGCCTTGGAATAGCTTATTTAAGTGATGGGGTATTAAACAAACAATCTTTGGCTACTATCGTTATCGTAATAATTATTGCTTTTATATTAAAATAATATTTTAATTGTCTTAAAGTATAATCTCATCTATCGAGCTTATATTATGGTTGATACGAGTTTAGGATCCCCCAACTATCGAGCTTAGGAGCCTTGGGATAGTTTACGTAAGTGATGGGTATCAAGCAAACAAACTTTAGCTACTATCGTTATCTTAATAATTTCTGCTTTTATGTTAAAGTAATATTTTAGTTGTCTTAAAGTAATAATCTCATCTTCATCATCTTAGGCTAATCAATACTTCACGTAGTATCTCAATCTACACGTATCAGTGGATGCAAGCTTTGGCAAGACACCTTCTCAAGCATTCTCTCCCCCTACATAATCTTGAATTACTTTAGTTTGAGATTAGCTCTTTCATCATTTATAGGTTGTCTCTTCTCAGGCCTAATGTTTATGGAGAACTTGATTACTGATGAGTTAAGCCACCAAGTCCATGACGGATATCCAACTTTTCAGTGACTAGGTAGTGTAGTTTGACATTGTTTTGGACATGATTGAAATAACATTGGTTGACCCTCATGTCTTCCAATTGATATAGTGGATGAGAATCATTTGGCTACTGAGAATTTAACAATGCTCAAACAAAATTTTTACATAAATAAGACATACTTACAATTTCTTTAATTTGATAGATTATTTTTGTATTGGTAATTGAACTTATGTTGAGGCTCACTTAGTCATCTGAGGAAGGTCGGTCCATAAATTGGTCTAAATTTTTTTCCTAGAGTTAAAAATCTAATCCTCAATTATTTTTATTTTTGTTGCTTATATCGTGAATTATTTTGATGTTATAATTGACTCATTAGCTCCATAGATATAAATCACTATTATAAAAATACTTAAGCCTTGAGTTAATAATAGTAAACTCATATAATTCCATATCATAACTATCTTTATATTTGGAATATGAAACTAAATTGGGATATCGTAAATTTTCCTACCTAAAAATTGATGTGTTGGCCAATGTCCAATTCATAACTCAAAAATACTTTGTATGGCACATGTGAGATTTAGGATGTTATCCACATATTACCCTTTTTTTATTTGAATGTCCCATAATATTCTAATATTAAATAAATTTTAATATTATTTGTTTTGGCCCAACTCAAAGAGATTACTAGTCGATTAACTTTACCGGCTTAAACTATTAATCTAAAAATATTTAAAAGTAAGTTAATATCAATAGACAATAACATATTATCATGTAATTAATATTCAAGTTATAAAAGAAACTTCACAATATATCTTTATGTTTGTATATTGATATAGACAAACTTCACGAAGGGGTAATATTATATTTCAAGAGAACAATTATATGCTGTGAGATTCTTTCTTTTGAAACTCTTTTCTTATATCCTATAGATACAGATGTATCATCATTCAGCATCTGCCATCATAATAGCAAAGAAGAAAATGTACGAAAGAATCTCAAATTCACCTGTCCAATACTTAACTAATAGAACATCATGATAGAGGCAAACATAGAATAACATCATTGTATTCTTTACATACTCAATCTATTTATGATTTGAGGATCAATCACATATTTGAGTACATAATTTGATCAAATAATTTGAGTGCATGATTGAAGAAATTTTTTTCCTCAAAACTTGTATAAATATATATTAACTCAATGAATGAAATTACTCCTCTTCACAACAAGTTCTTCCTTATGATATTAGAACTCCTCTTCACATATATATATATATATATATATATATATATATATATATATATATATATATATATATATATATATATATATATATATATATATATATATATATATATATATGTGTGTGTGTGTGTGTGTGTGTGTATGTGTGTGCTACTATAGTGTCAAAGTCTTACACATATTAAATTATAACTAGAATGGCTATAGAAACATAGATTTTACATACACACACATATACATATATATATATATATATATATATATATATATATATATATATATATATATATATATATATATATATATATATATATATATATATATATATATATATATATATATATATATATATATATATATATATATATATATATATATATATATATATATATATATAACACATATATAATTTATAATATCAATGCTTCATATATATGATAAATGATATACTCATATTTTTGATTCTTAGGATTGAAGTACATGCTTTCCAAAAATATCATTCTCAATATTATACAAAAATATTAGTTGAGTATGCATAAGTATTAATGTTTACATTAAGTATAGTGTAAAAAATCAAAGTATACTAGTGGACTTGAATATAAGATTAAGTTATTTTAATATCTTGTGTAGTATAGAAATATTTATGTTGAAGGATCAATCTTTGAGATAGATAATATCTTAGAGTTTTTATATGAGTTTTAAAATGTTAAGTTATATGCGATGTCATGATATAATTGATGTCATGAAGATATATCAATCTTGATTACTTTCCAGATTAGATACATCAATTTTATAGGACTAAACTTTTTATTAAGGAAAGAATGTAATTTTTTTTTTTATCTTTCTGAGGTCCTATTTATAAATATACATATAACTAGGACTAAATTACAAAAGGTACAAAATAGGGGTGGGGTTTCTTCCCACCATCTCTCATACATCTCTTAACAACCACTGCCTTCCTCGTAAGGAAAATAAAGGCTGTGTCAGTGAAAGAGAAGGGAGAACGAAGAGGAGGAAAGGAAGAGAAGGCTACGTTGATGGGAGAGAAGGGAAGAATGGAGAATAAAGGCCGTGTTAGTGAAAGAGAAGGGAGAAAGAAGAGGAGGAAAGGAAGAGAAGGCTACGTTGATGGGAGAGAAGGGAAGAATGGAGATGAAGGAAAGAGAACAAGAGAAAGGAGGAAGGAGAGAGAGGAAAACAAAGGCTGTGCCAATGGAAGAGAAGGGAGAAAGGGGAGGAGGAAAGGAAGAGACGCTACGGTGGAAGAGAAGCGAGAAAGGAGAGAGAGAAAAATAAGAGAAGGCTGCGTTTGTAGGAGAGGAGAAGAAAGAAAAGAGAAGCGAGGAAGATGAGAGGAGGAAAAAGAAGAGGAGAGTAAAGAAGGTTCAAATCGAGGAAAGAGAGATATCCGTAAAGGGAGAAAAAAAAAAGAGAAAAAAAAAGAAAAAAATCTTAAGACTTTTGTTCATATTTTCGTGCTTTTTTATATAAGAAAGAGTGAGGTATTTATAGACCATAATGATTTAAAAAATAGAGCCAAAAAGTATTTCATCATCGATTTTCAGGATACTGATAGTACTATTGTCATTATTGGGCGATACCACCGTCTGCTAGACTGACAACTAACGGAACCATCGCTTATTAGTCTGACACTAGGTGGTACCACCATCCAATCTGATACTGACACTGGGTAGTACCATCGCTCAGTTTGGTAGACTATGTTTGGGCGGTACCATTGTCCAGTCTAGCGATACCATCACTTGACATAATCTAGGAGATTGTGTTTAGGTGGTACCACCCAAATACAAAACGAAAAAGAAAAAGGAGAAGGGAGGAAGAAGAAGAGATGAGGAAAAAGAAGAGGAGAGTAAAGAAGGTTCAAATCAAGGAAAGAGAGATCTTGGGGAAGGAAGAAAGAAAAAAAAAAAAAAGAAAAGAAAGAAAGAAAAATAGAAGAAAAAAAATCTGAAGACTTTTTATTCACACTTTCATGCTCTTTTATGCAAGAAAGAGTGGGGTATTTATAGGCTCTAATGGCTTCAAAAATGGAGCCAAAAAGTATTTCATTGTCGGTTTTCAGGGTACTGACGGTATCATTGTCATTATTGGGCGATACCACCGTTTGCTAGAATGACACCTAGCGGTAACACCACTTGTCAATCTGATACTGGGTGGTACCACTACCCAATCTGACAATGATACTCGATAGTACCACTGCCTAGTTTGGCGGTACCATCGCTTGACATAGTTTAGTAGACTATTTCTCGGCGGTACCACTACCCAGTCTAGCGGTACCACCACCTGATATAGTCTGGGAGACTGTGTTTGGGTGGTACCACCACCCAGTTTGGCAGTGTCACCGCCTGTCCCTTTTATGGGTGACCGAATCAGCCTTTTGCTTGGCCAATAAAACAATCCCAACTCAAGCCCAATTAGCCTATAATTAAGTTGGCGTTGTTTCACCTCAAAACTAACTCAATTATATCTAAACTAACTCGATCTAGACACATAATTACAAGCATGAATTCTATATTATCCAGCATGTCATTGGTTCATTCGACGCTTCGTCCGATCATTTGGTGCATCGTCCTCTCCTTCGGTGTATTACCCAATCGGTATGTTTACTCCCGCAACTTCCAATCTCCTTAGCACAATATCCGATCCTTCAAAATGATGCCTGAACTCATGGCACGAGTCCTTCCAGCACGTCAACCATTCCTTTGGCCTGACGTCTAATCTTTTGACATGTTCCATTCTGGCCCAATGTTTGATTCTTCCTGCTTTAATCGAATTGTCTTTCCTTGATCGAGGTTAGTCTTGCATCACTCAAACGCACATTAGATCTTAATTTCATCAATTAATTTTATCAACAAAATTCGAGATTCAATAAAATATCTCATGTTTTCTTGCTTTGACAAATCCGTAGCTAGGGATTCAGAGTAAGAGAGAAAGAGTACTCCGAGAGAATCCGATTAAAGCAAGACTCGAGTGAAAACCGTATGGGCCTGACAGCACTATGCCCGGTATATGGTCTCTAAGGTATTAGATAGATAAGGGACTATAGATACATAGTAACTGAGGATAGACATGTCCAATGAATTAGATTCCTTGTATCGTTTGGGGATTGCGGTGTAGTAGCCTAGTACATCTGTAGTCGATAAGTTGAGTGAATTATTATAGATATAATATTTCATTGAGTCAGAAGGAGTTCTAACAAGTATGACTTATGGCTAACTCGATATTGGGTCTAGAGGATCACATATATATGGTAGGTATTGTAACGAGTAAAGGTTTGGATATGAGATATCCGTTGGAACCCCTATCTTATTGGTATCCAATAAGCTCCTGAATTATTGGATCCTATGGATGGGATCCAATAAAAGAAGATAAGAGATTATTAGGTAGAAACACACTAATCTAAGAGGCTTGGATAGTTGAATGGAGATCCAACACCCAATATGACAGGATCTATTAGGGTTAAGTTGACATGAGGCCTCTATAAATAGGAGGGAACCAAAGAGCCATGGGCCAGGTTCTTTTTGGCTGCTATATCCTATTCTTTACTCTCCCTCTCCTCGTCATACCATAGCCCCTATTTGGGGCATGTGGACAACAAGAAGGGGCAGCTCCTTCTTGATTGCATGGTGCGTGTGAGGAAGAGTTTTAGGCAACGATTTGAGGAGCGTCTTCACAACCCCTGCCATGTGGATCACTACTAGAGAGGGGGGCATTTAAACTTTTTCATCGAATCTTATAGATTTATAAGAATTCAGGAATATACAATCTTCTTAGGGAATTCTCTTACACGTAGGTTTTCAGTTTCACGGGATTTTGCGCACCAACTTTTGCACGATGTTAAGAAAATTTTTTTCTCGAGTGTAAGGCAATAGTGGAAATTAAAGAAGCATCTTCGTAGCCCTTGCTATGCTGATCACTACTAGAGAGGAGGGCATTCGAACTCCTTCATCTAATCTCATAGATCTATAGGAATTTAGGGATATACGATCTCCCTAGGTAATTCTCTTATGTGTAATTTTTTGATTTTGTGGGTTTCTATGTACCAACTTTTGCAGGATGATAAGAAACCTTTTTCTATGAAAATTTTGGGATTTTATTTTTTGTTCTTCCACTGTGCATGCGATGTCGCCCTTGTTAGGACCGAAATTGGCACTAAGAGTGAGGGTGAATTAGTACTTACGTAAAAGCATGTTGGTTTGAAAATTCTCATTTGATGAAAACCAATATCAGAAAAATATTTAAACTTAAAATATTTGCAAGAGTAGTATTGAGCAGGTAAAGCCGTTGCAAAATAAGTAAACAAGTAGAGAAAGGGAGGCACACCAATTTTATAGTGGTTCGGTTATCGTGGCCTACATCCACTCCCGATTCCTCTTCACTTGAGGCTACTAGCTTCCACTACCGATCCACTTTCAATGGGTGAAAATCAACTACCCTTACAACTCTTTCTTCTTTTCACAAGCTCAGGAGAGAACCTTTACACGTCTCTTTTAGACCTCACTCCTCCCTTAGAAAACTTTTAACTCTAGGAGGAAGAGACTCTAAATCCTAAGAGAGTTTCCAATTTTTCTCAAGTATTCTTTCCCCTTTTTCTACTCAGTTTCATGCTTAAATCGAGCAGGGATGAGTGGAGTATTAATAGGCCCCTAATGGATTCAAATTTGTATTAGGAACGAGTAGGTATTAAGAGAGGGGGGTGAATTAGTGCAGCGGTAAAAATTATGTCGGTTCAAAATCTCGTTGCGATTAAACCCGTTTCGGAAGTTGTTAACTTGAAAGCATATAGAAGAGTGTAGTGGATGTAAAGTAAGTAAAGAAGGGCAATTTGTAATAAATGTAAATTGCAAGAAGTAAATGTAAACCGAGTTATAGTGGTTCAGTCGTTGTGACCTACATCCACTCCACCGATTTCTCTTCCATCGAGGCTACTGACATCCACTAATGATCTTCCTTTAATAGGCGACTCCCATTTTACAACTCTATTCTCCTTTTGCAGCCTTAGGAGAGAACCTTTACACCCCCACTTACTCCTCTCTCAAACTATACTAACACTTAGATCTTTGAGAGGAGTTCACACAAGATTATAACAACATTTTCTTTCCTTTTCACTCTCAATTCTTGTGTTTGTTAACCTGGGATGAGAGGGGTATTTATAGGCTTCAAGTTGATTCAAACTTGGAGCCTAAAAATGTCTCATCCCGGGTCCCGGGTATGGGCGGTACCACTGCCAGACAGTCTCTCGGAGACTATGTCTGGGTGGTACCACCACCCAGACTGGTGGTCCCACTGCCTGACACTGACACTGGGTAGTACCACCACCCAGACTAGCGGTACCACCGCCTAACACAGTCTCGGAGACTATGCCATGATGGTACCGCTTGTTGGGTCATTGTTTGGGCCTTTCATTGGGCCCAACTAGCCCCTAATTGGGTTGGCTTAATTCCAATTCTAATTATGGGCTAACTATGAAATTTAAGGTATTTACTAAGCTAAACAAGTTCGTAAGTCTAGGTTTCTTCTAGCAAGCTTCCGGTGATCTTCCGGCAAACTTCCGATGATCTCTCGGCAATGTTTCAATGAACTCCCGACAAGCTCCTGGACTTCACAACGATCTTCTTGGCGAGTTTTGATGAGTTTCTTTAGCAAGCTCCAAGACTTCTCGATCAATTCTGACAGAACTTCTGACGAATGTCTGGACTTCCGACGAACTCTCGAACTCCCAACGAAATCACGTCCTTGACTCTGAGACTTCATTTTGCTTTATACCTTGCTATCATAGTTAATCCTGCACAGTTAAAACCTAATTCGATCTAGACAATTATTACGAAGCTAATTAAATGTTGTCCGGCATGTCATTGGTTCATCGACGCTTCATCCGATTCTTCGACGCATCGTCCTCTCTTGCGGCCTATTGCTCAATCGGCCAGTTGACCTCTGCAACTCTGATTTTCTTGGCACAGTATATGCTCTTCTTGGCCTGATGCCTGAACTCATGGCCTGAAGCCTGTCGATACGTCGACCGATCCTTCGGCTCGACGTCTAATCTTCTGACATGTTTTTCTCTGGCCCAACATGATTCTTCCCGCTTTAATTGTCTCTCCCTGATCGAAGCATCCTGTGTCACTCAAAATGCAGATCAAATCATAAACACTATCAATTGGTTTTATCATCAAAATCCGAGATTCAACAATCTCCCCCTTTTTGATGATGACAACCAATTGATGACGGAGTTAATTTTAACTCCCACTATCAATATGCCATATTGATAGAACTCTTGGATTTAAAAATCTAAGCAACATGTTATGATAAAATTGTGCATAACATTATTATACTTCTCCCCCTTTCTCATCAACAAAAAGGAGAAGTGCAACTTTCAAGTGTTTGAGATATAAGCTTTACAACATTGCATAATAAACATAATCTCAAGTTTTATCATCATTGCAGTTTGTAAGCTAGCAAATTTAGCAAGTGTTACATCATATTAAAACATGCAAGCTAGCAGATTTTATATCACTTTACAACATGTATAATCACCAAATCATCATTAACGTGAAAGATGTGTAAGATTGTAAATTTTGTAAGTTTGCATTTTTGCTTCTCTTTTCAGATGAGCAAGCTAGCAAAATTTTGCTCTCTTTGCGATGTGCAAGCTAACAAGTTTTAGCTTCTTCTTCCATATATCATCATGCAAGCTAGCAGATTTTATCTCCCCCTTTGTCATTGTCAAAAAGAAAGGAAGAATATAATTTATAATTCTTTTTTTCTTTTACATCAATTTTTAAATCATGATAAAGTTAAAGTATCAATTCTTTTTCAATATGTTTGTGCATCATTATAGTTTCAAATTAAAATATGCATAATTTTAAAACCTTACATTTCATCCTTATGCAAGATACCAAATAAATCAATCGTCACTATAGGCATATCATACATGATACTAAGACATTAAAATTTTTAAGCATTTATAACTTATTTCTCCCCCTTTCCATCAATTTTCAAATCATCACATAAAGAATAACAAGAAAAATTAATTTAGTGATGAGTTATACTTCATGAAAACAAGGGAGTATCGAAAAATGGAAGAAAAATCAATTTATGTATACAATGTTCCAAACATCAAAGCACATCTTCTCAAGTTGTGAGAAAAAAATAATCAAGGAAACATTATGATTCATTTGGACAAATATTCTCTTTAATAAAATATAAAAAATCATTCGAGAATAAAAAGTAAGTGATCTTGATTCACATAAGGAAGATATCAAGTTTTGATTCCGAGAATTCAAGATCATGATTTCAATTATGCTTCCTTTTAATATATAGCAAGTAGAATCATAGGAGATCAAATAGTAAAAGATGTTCAAAAGAAATTTTAAGTCATGAATTCCGAAAGAGATATTCTCTTTAGTAAATGACAAAAAGAGACATAAGAGATCAAATGATATAATATCTTGATTCATACATAAGAAATCTCAAGTTATAATTCTTGAAAAATCAAGATAAAAGCTCATTCAAATTCAAATTGTCAACTCAAAATCATTTTCAAGAGATTCAAAATGGCATATGTAACTTTATCAATCTCTTAGTAAAAAAAATTGATAAGATAGAGAAATTTTTTTTTAAGAAAAATGCTTTCCTCTTTTTATTTGTTTTGATTTATGTGATTTATTTCATAGAAGCATGCCTTTTTCATTTATGCCAAATAAAAAAATATGCATCAATGTTTAAAATCGAAAAAGAACTTTCATTACGGCAAAGATCGATAATCCATAAATCACAAGAATCATCAATGCATAATTTTAAAAAACTCATTAATCATGATTTCAAATTATCATTACATTTTCATTAAGTCATCAAGCATGGTTTTATTGAACATAATGTTGAATGATTCTTAAAGATATCTAAACTTCTTTAGTTTCAATTTGTGTGATTAACTTTATATTAGCATGCCCAAATATTTGTTCTTATGTCAAAACCATACATCATGTTTAAAATCGAAAACCAAAGACAAGATTCATCACAAAAATCATCAAGCCTTCCATACAAAAGCCATGCATTGTCATAAAAAAACAATATGGAAATCATCAAGATACTCATTATAGTTTCTTTAAACCATACATAGAATTAATATTTTTAGATATACAAGCATTAGATTTATATCTAATATTTTATTACATTATCATAAAACATACAATTGTCATGATCTTTTTCAAAATTACTAGAAAGATAAAGCATGATCCTAAAACTTTTAACATTTTCATTACATCATTAAACATACAATTTTTAAAAAGAAATTTATATGATTTTTTTAAACTAAATTAAAAATAACTCATGAAGAACATCAAGTAATTTCAAAGTAAACTAAGGGGGTTTCGTTTGAGTATTTTACCTCATTATCAAGAGTCACCAAAGCGAAGTTTATCGTTTCGTCTTCATCGGTTTGCTCATCTTCTTCGGAGGTACTCGTTTCATCCCAAAGTGCTTTCTTCTTCTTGCATTCATAGCAAGTTGTTACTTTCTTTTTAAGTTTACTTTTAATTTTTGATTCTTGTTTTAAAAACTTTTTAATCTTTATTGTGAGAGGTTCAAGTTCACAATCACTTAAACTTTTTAATTTTTGGTTCATGTTCTTTGGAAGGTTATTATCAAGTTTGTCATGTGCCACATTAGTCATTTCGTAGGTCATCAAAGACTTGATAAGTTCTTCGATTGAAAAAGTATTCAAATCTTTGGCCTCTTGAATGATCGTTACTTTAGGACCCCAAGTTTTAGAAAGAGATCATAAAATTTTGTTCACAAGTTCAAGGTTCGAAAAACTTTTACCAAGAGCTTTTAGACTATTGACGACATCCGTAAAACAGGTGTACATGTCTTCAATAGTCTTGCTTGGTTTCATTCGAAACAACTCAAAATCATGCATCAAAATATTAATCTTCGAATCTTTAACTCTACTAGTGTCTTCAAATGTGATTTCAAGAGTGTGCCAAATATTGAAAATCGTTTTACAAGTAGAAACCCAATTGAATTTATTTTTATCTAAGGTGCAAAATAGAGCATTCGTAACTCTAGCGTTTAAAGAAAAATTTTTCTTCTCCAAATCATTCCATTCTTTTATTGGAGTAGAAGATTTTTGAAATATGTTTTCAATAATATTCCATAAGTTTAAATCCATAGAAAGCAAGAAAACTCTCATTCGAGTTTTCCAAAAAGTGTAGTCCATCCCATTAAACATAGGAGGATGAACGATAGAAAAACCCTCTTAAAATTCGAAAAGAGCAATTTCTCTTGGGTGTTAAACTAAATAATAAATAACCTGGTTCTGATACCAACTGTTAGGAATGAGTCGACAATAAGAGGGGGGGGCGGGGGGGGGGGTTGGGAGGGGGTGTGACTTAGTGCAACGGTAAAAATTACGTCGGTTTAAAATCTCATTGCGATTAAACCTGTTTCGGAAGATATTAACTTGAAAGCATACAAAAGAGTATAGTGGATGTAAAGTAAAGAAGGGCAGTTTGTAGTAAATGTAAATTGCAAAAAGTAAATGCAAACTGAATTATAGTGGTTCGGTCGTAGTGACCTACATCCACTCCATCGATTCCTCTTCTGTTGAGGCCACCGGCATTCATTAACAATCTTCCTCTTCCATCAAAACACAGATCAAATCATAAACACTATTAGTTGGTTTCATCATCAAAATATGAGATTCAATCATTTGGAGCTAAACGATCTCATCCTAGGTCTTCAAGGTGCTAGCGGTACCATCGCCAATACTGGGTGGTACCACTACCTATCAGTCTGACACTAGGTGGTACCATTGCCCAGTCTGAAACTGACACTGGTGTTGAGAATCTTAGGGGGCATCATATGCGCATCATAAGAATATAAAAACAAAACCCCTAATTTATTTAAAGATATGTTCGTCATCGTACGAAGATTGGTACACAAAAATCATAAAACTTAAAACTGCGTATATAAAAGATTGTGTTACCTAGGGAGATCTTATATCCGTGAACTCCTGTAGATTTCTAGGAGAGGGTGAAGGAGGTCAAGTGTCCTCCTCTCTAGTGGTGATCCACACAACAGGGCTGCGACGATGCTCCATAAAGCTATTTGAGGAAGAGAAGGGGAAGAGAATAGGAGAGACAACCCATGGCCTATGAACCATTAGTTCCCTCCTATTTATAGAAGTCCTCTATCAACTTAACCCTAATGGATCCCGCTCTATTGGGTATTGGATCTCCATCCAACTACCCAAGCATCTTAGATTAGTGGATCTCTATCCAATAATCTCTTATTAGCTCTTATTGGATCTCATCCATAGGATCCAATAATTCAGGGGCTTATTGGATATCCAATAAGATAGGGGCTCTGGCGGATATCTCATATCCGAACCTCTACTCATCGCAACGCCTACCATATGTGTGTCTCTAAGCCCAATATCGAATTGGCCATGAGTCGTATCTATCAAAACTCCATCTGGCTTTAATTATTATCTCCATATTAATTCATTCGACTCATCGATTACGGATGTACTAGGCCACTATGCCGCAATCCCTAGATGATACAAGGGAATCCAATCCATTGAACATGTCTATCCCAATTACCATTATCTATAGTCCCTCATCCATCTAATATCTCATCCATCTAATCGAATTTTCTTGGAGAACTCTTTCTCTCCTAATCCCAATGACCATAGCCAAGGATTTGTTTGAGCAAGAACACATGAGACATTCCTTTCATGGCATCGAGAGTGGATGATCCTCTATCGACACTTAATAGTCCTCATAAGGTTGGCTACCGCTTTCGATGACCGGCTGTGCTAGATCTGGAACCTTCAGACCTCTAAGTCCAATATCAAAGAATGAAGTACTTATATAAGACATCCTTGGTGTCTCAAGTCTAAGGACCAGATACACCACTAGGACTACAGAATCGCTGTCTAACAATAATGCATCATCAACCATCTAACATTCCATAAGTAGATCAATTAGTGAACTCATTTTCCAATGAGCACTTGTACTATATTCCTAGTGTCCTCACATGAGCAGCTATGAGACTAGCTACATTTATCATATGGATGGGTATACAACATATCAGTCTGTCTGATTATTTCGATGTCCATCTCAAGTAACCTATGACGAGGATTATTTAGCATTTGTATTTAAAGGAGAATCAGTCCCATTATCGTGATCTCATCACGATCTAATTCCTATTGCATAGATCCAAAGATATCACAATATATACATATATATATATATAATAATCAATATAAGGTGATAAAATATCAAATAATAATAATAAGTAATAAGACCATATATCAAGTCACACGTGCTATCACTCACGTGATTGGATTGCAGGGCACCCATGACTAGCAATCTCCCACTTTACTTAAAGCCAATCACCTATGTGTCTGATCCCCATTAGACCCCTGTGATGCTTAAAGACAATATGAGATAATGGCTTTGTCAATAGATCTGTAATGTTATCTTCGAATGAAACTCTTTCCATTACTACATCTCCTCGGGCCACGATCTCTTTGATTAGGTGGAACCTCCTCAGAGCACTTCTGATGAGACCCGAGCTCCCTTAGCAATCGCCCCATAGTTATCACAATATAAGTGAATCGGCTCCTCGCTGCCCAGCACGACTCCTAGATCTGTGATGAACTTCTTCATCCAGACTCCCTCCTTCGCTGCCTCTACTGCAGTAATGTACTCCACCTCTATGGTTGAGTCAACAGTAGTATCTTACTTGGAACTCTTCCAGCATACTGCTCCTCCATTCAGGGTGTACACATACCCCGAATTCGACTTGCTATCATCGACATCGGACTGGAAACTTGAGTCCGTATAGCCTTCAACCCTGAGGCTACTACCTCCATATACTAGTAAAAGATCCTTAGTCCTTTTCAAGTACTTAAGGATATACTTTACTGCTTTCTAGTGCTCCAATCCTGGATCCACCTGATACCTTTTTGTGACACTTAGAGCATGCACTCTATCAGGCCTAGTACATAGCATGACATACATGATAAACCCTATCGCTGAGGCATAGGGTATCCTATATATGTTTGTCATTTCTTTAGTAGTCTTTAGGGTTATACTCCTAGAAAACGATATCCCATTTCTCATCAGTATAAGACCTCTCTTGGAATTTTCAATTTCAAATCTTTTAACAATAGTATCTATATACTTGGACTGGGACAAGCCAAGCATCATCTTGGATTTATCTCTATAGATCCGGATCTCCAAGATATAAGATGCTTCCCCTAAATCCTTCATAGAGAAATATTTAGATAACCAAGCCTTTATTGTGGATAGCATTCCTACATCATTCTCAATGATCAGGATGTCATCCATATATAACACTAAGAAGGTGATAGCGCTCTCACTTACCTTCCTGTATACACAAAGCTCATCTTCGTTCTTAACGAAGTCATAAGATCTGATTGCCTCATCAAATCTTATGTTACAAATTCGGGAAGCTTGCTTTAGTCCAAAAATGGACCTAAGCAACCTACACACCTTATCTGGGCAGTCCTTGGACATGAATCTCTCGGGCTATATCATATACACCTCCTCCTCGAGGTTGCTATTGAGGAATATAGTTTTCACATCCATCTGCTAGATCTTATAATCATAGTATGTTGCAATAGCCAATAGAATTCAGATAGATTTTAGTATTGTTACTAGTGAGAAGGTTTCGTCATTGTCAACACCTTATCTTTGACGATACCCCTTATTCACTAGCCTTGCTTTATAAGTCTCTACCTTTCTATCTACTTCGATCTTCTTCTTGAAGATCCACTTGCAACCGATGGGTACAATACCCTCGGGTGCATCAACTAAGTTCCAAACCTTGTTGGAGTACATGGAATCCATCTTAGAATTCATGGCTTCTTACCACTTCCCGGAGTCTATACTTGTAATAGCCTCATCGTAGTTCTGAGGATCAATATCCTCAACATCCTCTTCTCCAATATGTCCCACATATCTCTCAGGAGGATGGGATACTCTGCCAGATCTATGTAAAGTCAGAAATTATGTGCTAGGTATCTGAATAGACTCGGGCTATGGAGTGGTGCTTGAGCTAGGTTCTCCAACCTCGCTCAACTCTATCATGCTCCCACTGTCTCCGCGAAGTATGTGTTCCTTCTCAAGGAACACCGCTCTCTTGAGTACAAAGATATTTTGGTCATCAAGATGATAGAAATAATATCCATAAGTTTTCTTGGGGTATCCCATAAACTTGCACTATTCTGTTCTTGATTCCAACATATCAGGGTTGTGTCTTTTAACGTGGGTAGGGCATCCCTAAATCTTAACAACTTTAAGATCGAGCTTTTTCCCTTTCCATATCTCATATGGTGTAGACATTACCTATTTAGTTGGAACTCTGTTCAGAAGGTAAGTAGTGGTCTCTAGGGCATATTATTAGGATCAAGGGCGACACTAAGAGGGGGGGCGGGGGTTTGGTGTGAATTAGTGCAACGAAAAAATCTTCGATTTCATATAAAGTTTGTCTCGATTCAAATCATTTCAGAAAGATGTTGAACTTAAAACTTTTGTAAGAATGTAAGGAGAAGCTCAAGGAGATTTATAGTAAAGTAAATTACACAAAAGGAAAAGCAAACCATAATTTAGAGTGGTTCGGTCAATGAGACCTACATTCACTTCGGATTCCTCCTCCATCAAGGTCATGTTGAATCTCGTATTTTGATGATGAAACCACTTGATATGTGTTTATGATTTAATCTACGTTTTGATTGATGCAGGTCTACTCGATCAGGATTAGATAGTTAATGCAGGAGGAATTGATATTGCGCCGGAGGAGATCACGTTAGGATATTGGATGGCAGAAGGCTTCGGACGTCGGGCATTGGGCCAACCAATGACGTGCTGGGCAACAGAATGTCAATTCACGTTGTAATAATTGTCTAGCTCAGAGTAGAGTTTTGGCTTGTGTGTGCAAGATTAACTAAGATAACGATGAAGATATAAAGCGAAACAAAGTGTCGGAGTCAAGTGCGAAGGATTTGTTGCGAGTTCGAGAGTTCGACGGAAGTCCGAAGGTTCGTCGGGAATGCTGCCGGAACTAGCCGAGAATGAGTAGGGAGCTTGCCGAAGGGTTTTTCGAAAGCTCGCCGGAAGGTTCGTTGGAAGTTCACGAAGCTCGCCGAGAAGATCGGAGCTTGCTGAAGAAGCTCGTTGGAACTCGCCAAGATCAAATCGTGAAGTCTAGGAGCTTGCCGGGAGTCCGCAGAATGGTTTCCGAGAGTTCGTCGGAAGACCACCGGAAGTTCGCCGGAAAAAAGTCTTGACTTGCGGACTTTGTAATAGCTTAGGAAATGTCTTTAAATTCGTAGTTAGCATGTTAATTAGGGTTAGGATTAGGTGTTAATCCTATAATCCAGGTTAGGGGCCAACTTGGCCCAAAATTAGACTTGGTTTGGGCTGAACTTAAAGCCCAACCAGTGAACCGAAGGGTTTGGCGGTGGCACTGCCAGACTGGGCGGTGGCACTGCCCAGCACCCGAGAGCCAGGCGGTGGCACCGCCAGTACACTGTCAGTGTTAGACACTGATAGGCGGTGGCACCGCCACTGACAGGCGGTCTTGTTTTGGAGCCCAAATTTGAATCCTCTTGAGGCCTATAAATACCCCTCAATTCTCAGCTGAGATAACAACTTTTTGAGAAGCAATAGATTGAGAAAAAGGTCTTAGAAAAGTCTTAGCAAGTCTTGTTTTCAATTTGCTAGAGTGTTCACCTCCTTCTTTCTTGCTGAAAATTTGTAAGAGTGTGAACTGCTTGTAAAAGGTTGTAAGAGGGGTATTTGTCCTTCCCCTTTAAGAGATTTGCTAGTGGAAGGTGGGAGCCTCATCGAAGAAGGCCTCGCAAGTGGATGTAGGTCATTTGACCGAACCACTTTAAAATTGGCGTGATCTCTAGTTTGCATTTTCTTATTGCTATTTACATTACTGCAAACCTTCTTACATGCTTTATTTCCTCATTACCTTTGCTGCACACCTTTACGAACACGTGTTCAAGTTAAGCTTTTCAAGTTTGGTTTTTATCGTATGAAAGATTTGTCGAAACCAACGTTTTAATCTGCTGCACTAATTCAACCCCCCCCCCGCCCTCTTAGTGCCGCTCCAATCCTAACATGTCACTGGCGTCCACTAAAGGCTTTCCTTCAATAGGCGAAGGCCAACCACCTTTTACAACTCTTTCTCCTTTTGCCGGGTTTAGTAGACAACCCTTACAAGTCTCACTCCTCTTTCTTGGATGGTTACAAGGCTAAGAGAGGGAGGAGGAGAACTCTTCTCACTTTTACAACATTTTTCACACCCTAAACACTTAGAATTTTTCACACATATAATAGCACTTTGTTACCCTTTAATGCAGAAAAGGGTGGGGTATTTATAGGCCCTAATGACTTCAAAAATTGGAGCCAAAAAGTGTCATATCCCCGGATTTCGGGGCCCTAGCGGTACCACCACCATTATTGGGCGGTACTATCGCCTGCAGTCTGACACTGGGCGGTACCACCACCCAGTCTGGGCGGTATCACTGCTTGACAAAGCTCGGAGACTGAGCTCTGGTAGTACCATTGCCTGATAGGGGCGGTACCACCGCTGGCATTAACTGCCAGCGGTACCACTACCCAGACCACCTAAGAGATTGGGTCTCCCAAGCAGTGCCACCGCTAGCCCTGGCGGTGCCACCACTAGCCATGTTTTTAGGGGCTAAATGGGCTATTCAATCCGACCCAATTCAGTCCTGTTAAGGGCCTAATTGGCCCCTAATTAAGTTAGTGGGATTACCTCCCAATTCTAACTCAATCTACTATCTAACTATAATAACTAAGACATAATCAAAGCACTCTTGTTCCGGTACGTCAATTGCTCTTCTGGTGAGCTTCCAGTGATCTTCCGACAAACTCTCAACAATGTTCCGACGGACTCCCGGCAAGCTCCTAGACTTTACGATGATCTTCTTAGTGAGTTCCGATGAGCTACTTTAGCAAGCTCCTGGACTTCTCGATTGGTTTCGACAGAACTTCCGACGAACGTCCGGACTTCCGACGAACTCTTGAACTTCTAATGAGATCTCGATCTTGACTTTGGTACAACACCTGCTTTATGTCTTACTGCTATCATAGTTAATCCTACACACTTTTCTCAACATATAGTTTAGATTAAATAATTAACAATTGATTTCATCATCAAAATCTGTGATTCAACATGCATCCTCAGAATGAGATGGGTAGGTCAGCAAAGCTCATCATGGACTACTACACTATGTCTAATAGTGTATGATTCCTCCTTTTAGAGATACCATTGAGCTGAGGTGTACAAGGAGGTGTCCATTGGGATAGAATCCCATTGTCCTTGAGGAACTAGGTGAACTCTGTACTCACCTCCTCGATCTGATCGAAGAGTCTTGATACACTTTCCAATCTGGTTCTCCACTTCATTCTTATACTCTTTGAATTTTTTAAAAGCCTCAGACTTATACTTCATCAAGTACAGATGTCCATACCTTGAGAAATCATCAGTAAAAGTAATAAAGTAGGAGTAACCACTTATGACATGAGTTGACATGGGTTCAGATACATCACTATGTATAAGTTCCAACAGCTCAATGGCTCTCTGTCTAGTTCCATTAAAAGGAGTGTGGGTCAGTTTTCCACGAAGGCAAGGCTCACAAGTTGCATATGACTCATAGTCGAATGGATCTAGATATCTATCCTTTAGCAACTTTTGAATCCTTCCCTTATGGATGTGACCTAGCCTACAATACCACAGGTATGTACTATTCACCTCATCTCGTTTTCTCTTGGACAAACTTACATTCATGATATGTGGAGCAGTATCTAGCATAAACAAACCATTATGTAATGTTCCTCTTGTTATGATCTCATCATCTAATAATATCGAATAACCATAATTTACATCAACTAACTATTAAACATGAAATGGAAATATTATTTTTGATAATAGAAGGAACAAAATCGCATACATTAAATGCAATAATAGCTCCACTAAGTAGATGTAGGGTGACCTCGCCAATAGCTACTATAGCA
The DNA here is from genome assembly GCF_036884655.1 of Musa acuminata AAA Group. NCBI lineage: Eukaryota > Viridiplantae > Streptophyta > Magnoliopsida > Zingiberales > Musaceae > Musa > Musa acuminata. The sequence goes on along the minus strand of NC_088334.1, from coordinate 19,008,040 downwards.
ACTCTTGCTCTATTGCCCATCTTAAGGTCTATCTCACCTCTCGCCAATCTCCTAGGTTTTGCTAGAACCTGTAACGAATTACAAATATGATAAGAACTACCGGTATCCAAGACCCATGTGTTATCATAAGAGTCTGACAAATGGAGACTGATCATGAATGTACTTGAAGCTTCTCCAAGCTTCAGTTTTGCCCTCTCTGCAAGGTACTCTTTACAGTTTCTCTTCCAGTGCCCTTCTTTATCGCAATGGAAGCACTGGCCTTTGTCCTTTGCTGGGTCTTTCTTAGCAACCTTTGCTTTACCCAGTTAGCCCTTGCCCTTGCCCTTATTAAGAGACTTTTCTGCTTTCCTTTTCTTTCTAGTCTCACTAGTATAGAGAACTGGCTTCTCTTTCTTGATAGTTCACTCTGCCTCCCTCAATATATTGAGGAGCTCAGGGAGAGTCACCTCAAGCTTATTCATATTAAAATTCATTATGCGATATAAAAAGGAATCTGATAGGGACTGAAACACAAGATCCACATACAGATTCTCCTTTAGGACCATTCCTAGACTTGTGAGTTTCTCTATCCACTCAATCATCATTAGGACATGGTTCTGAACTGGTGTCCCCTCAGTCATCATAGCGTGGAAGAGGCTCTTGGATATCTCATATCGTTGAGTTCTTCTGTGTTTCTCAAATAGTTTACGGATATGTAGGAGAATGGATCTGGCATCCATCTTTTCATGCTGTCTCTGTAACTCAGGAGTTATGGAGCCCAATATGTAACATTGAGCAAGAGTGGAGTCATCTATATACTTCACGTAACGAGCAATCTTATCCTCGCTTGCACCTTGATCGGGCGTAGGCATCACTGTATCAAGGACGTACACGATTTTCTCCACCGTGAGAACAATTCTCAAGTTGCAGAGCCAATCCGTATAATTTGGATCAGTGAGGCGATTGACATCAAGTATACCACATAAGGGATTTGAAAGTGACATTTTCTGAAAATAAAGATGCAATAGAAGTAAATGACATGCAGATTATATAAAAATAAACAAATAAGATATGTACTTCTATCTTAATCTACTCCCACTATTTTACTAGCGAGTCACGCGACACCCTTAGCACGTGAAATGGAAGTCTCCGGCAGACTTCTAGTGGGGATTGGGATCCAATCAGTATCTTAGTGTAACATTAAGGGACTTAACCAATCATACTAAGCCCAAAAGGTAGGCAACTCTTGTCGATCGTAACTCATTGTGATTCCCATCCTGTTCGACCTCCGAACCACCATGGTCTCAAGGGACTCGACCAACCATGATGTTCGGTTAAGTCAACACTATCGTTACAAGATGAGTCTGATTCGATGATATACCCTCGTGGGACTCGACCAAGTATACCATGTCCTAAGGTCACCGGTGACATCTCTATGTCGTAGGCAAGATAGCAAATCACGATATAGGTGAGCCTCGAGGGACTCGACTAACTCAACCTATATCGAGAATCGATCCTTACCTATAACGATGGAAGGCCACACCACGTGGGTCAATATAATTGCCTCATGTTTACCGACTTAATATTGTCGAGAGAGGGGTTTCTTTGATTTGGTCTCTTAATATGACATGTCACACGCATACATATTTAATATATATCTACATCGCATGCAACTATATATATACATATGTAGTCGGTGTACAAGCAATCTGTTAGGACTCTAGCTAGGAGAGTCTTAATAGAATTTTATTAAAAGGGACATTCATGTAAAACCTACCTTGTCAACCCCTATTAAAGAGGTGAAGAGGCCGACTAGGGTTAGGGTTAGTTGGGAGGTTACTTCTTAGAGTATGAGTCTTATTAGGAGTTGGTTAGAAGTATGAGTCTTGAGTAGGAGTCATATTAGGAGTTGGGATTTAGAAGCCCTATAAATAGTCATATATTCATCCTCTTTTGATAAGTAATAGATGAATCTTTTTAGTAGCATTTGAGCAGCAACTTGGAGGAAGGAACCCCTATAGAGTTTCAAAGAGGCTGATCCCCTAAAGAGATCAACCCCAAGCTTAAAATCCGCTAGGATTCTAACATTTGGTATCAGAGCAGTGTTCTTAGTGTCTCGCTGCCCTTCCACATCCATCTATCAACTCTCCACAACTGCCTAAAGAAATTCCCACAATTGCTTAAAAGATCATCGCCGAATTTCGTCATAATCTCCACCACCGCGGATCATCCTTTGACCTACCCATGAATTGTAATAGGTTCTGGTTTCGTACCTTACTCCTACTGTAATTTAGTTATCTTTATTCAAAAATCTAGTCATCCATTAGCTCTTCATAGCCGCCCAAAGCAATTCCCACAATTTCTTAAAAGATCATCATCGAATTCTGCCATCATCTCCACCATCGCATATCATCCTTTGATCTCCCCATGAATCGCAATAGGTTCTAGTTTCCTACCTTACTGCTACTACAATTTAGTTATCCTTATTCAAAAATATAAAAAAATCATTCCTATATTCCTGCATAAACTTTTTGTCATAAATTGTTTATCTCTCGACGAAAGATGCACCGCATAATTTCAACCGCATAGCACAGTTTGTTTGATCTTGCTACTATGTTTTTTCTATCCAAATCTCTACAAAATTTTTATGACAACTTTGACACTTCCTAACAGCAGATTTTCCTTTGGTTTCATCAAAATATTCTTAATATAAACTACTGATCTTTTACGTCCAAGCTGCTAGATGCATTGCAGAATTCCAACAGCATAGCACAGTTTGTTTGATCTTGCTACTATGTTTTTTCTATCCAAATCTCTACGAAATTTTTATGACAGCTTTGACACTTCCTAATAGCAGATTTCCCTTTAGTTTTGTCAAAAAATTCTTAATATAAACCATTGACCTTTTACGTCCAAGCTGCTATACTTTAGACATAAAAATCTGCTGTAGTACCTTTCCGTGATCCTCAATTTTTTCAACCTTCCACCACCCCATGCCATTAACCCATCAACAAAAAAAAGATAGGGACATCTCTGATCTATAGGCATATGTTATGGCTTCTCAAGATCCAATTGATGCCAAATTTGAAGCATGAGAATCTTGGATTGAATTGCGGCTTGAATCGCACTTGGAGGACAAACTGCGTGCTTTGTTTGTAGAATTCAGAATTGGATAACGGTCAAGTCCAACCAAATTTCAGCAAGGAAAGAGTTTAGAGAGGCCTCCAGAGAAGGAGGGACAGCCCTTGGACATGCTTCAGCCATGCATGAGGGTAGACTTCCCGCGATGGGAAGGAGACCCAGCGGGGTGGATTTCGCGCGCCGAATGTTACATTTGCTCCTACCGAACGTCGGATGATGCTATGGTGGAAATTACTATCATCCACCTTGAATGAGATGCTATTCAATGGTATAATTAGCTAGAATACAATCATGGGGCTCTGACATGGAATCAATTTAAGAACGCACTACTGAATCATTTCGGACCTATGGAGTATGAAAATATCGATGGCCAACTCGCAAAGATTTGATAAACCTCTATGATTCAAGAGTACCAAACTAGGTTTGAGAAGCTATCCTACCTTTCTCGTGATTAGACTGACCATCAATTATTAGGAACATTCATTGAAGGACTCAAGCCAGAGATAAAAGGGGAGTTTAAGGTGCGGTTGCCCCGTACCGTGACAGCTATGATTTCTTTCACCCAAATACAAGAAGAATGGCTCAACCAAGATGCTCGGAGGATGAGAAACTCTCCTAGGCCCACGGCATATAAACCTCTTTCTGCTCCCATCCATCCTTCACTGCCAGAAAAATTGACAAGAGAAGAACTACGTGACCGATCAACAAAGGGTCTTTGTTGGCATTGCGACGAGCCGTGGAACCGTGATCATCGCTGCAAAAGGGGTTGCCTCCTACTGATTGAACCTCTTGAAGAGATGGAGGAGGAGGTCCAGGAGCATGAGGAAGAGGTCATGGATGAAGAACAACAGCTGGTCGATATTATGATGCATGCCCTTGCCGGTTATGCCAATCTGCAACGATGAAAGTGGGAGGACTTCTGAAGCAACAACCTATCACCGTTCTTATTGACACCGGGAGCACTAATAATTTTATGAACAATATGGTTGCTGTCCAGACAGCCTTACCTATCAAGAATTGCAGCAGGTTTGACATTAAGGTCACCGAGAGATGAATTTTGAAGTGTGATCATAGGTGCCTGCGGGTGAAACTGGTGCTGCAGGATCAAGAGATAATTGCAGATTTCTTCCTCCTCCCTCTTAATGATTTTGAGGACGTGCTCAACATTGAATGGCTGAAGGAATTAGGTGATGTTTCTTAAAATTTTATGAAACTAATTATGAAATTTTATAATAAGGGGAAACATATGATACTGCACGGGAAATGTGGGGGCGACGTAACGACGATTTGCACACAATGAAAGGAGAAGGTTTTGCACAAAGCATGCAGTAGATTTTTGGTACAACTTAAGCAAAAAACTAAGGGAGAGCTAAAAGAGTTTGAAGATCCAAACCTATTTCCTTTGCTTGCAGATTTTTCAGATATATTAGACGAACCGCGCAACCTACCTCCTACTCGTCGACATGATCACTGTATACCGATTCTTCTAGGTAAACCTCTAGCAAATACTCGGCTATATCAGTATCCATATCTCTAAAAGGATGAAATAGAAAGGATTGTAAAAGTGATGCTCAAAACATGAGTTATTCAGCCAAGTTGCATCCCCTGCTCTTCACCGATGCTCCTCATATGAAAGAAGGACGAAATATGGTGAATGTGCGTTGATTACCAAGCTCTAAATGACATAATCGTCAAGGAAAAATATCCTATTCCAGTAGTAGATAAATTTCTTGATGAATTAAAGGGACCATTAGTCTTCATAAAGCTTACCTTCAATCTAGGTATCATCAAATATGAGTGTGCGAAGAAGACATACCGAAAATCGTCTTTCGAACACACAACGGCCACTACGAATTGTTGGTAATGCCCTTTGGTCTCATCAATGCTCCCTCCACCTTCCAGAGCCTAATGAATGATATTTTTCGAAATTATCTTCGTTAAATTTGTGTTGGTTTTCTTCGACGATATCCTTATTTACAGCTCTTCTCCTGAAAGTCATTTTTAGCACTTATGACTTGTTTTGACGATTTTGCGAGAACATATTCTTTTTGTCAAAAGAATTACCAAGCTTTGTGGCTCATTACAGTTGGGACTCAAAAGAATTATGCTATAAGGGACGCATTGTGCTTATGCCAAATTCTACTTGCATAAAGACCATCCTTCAAGAGATACATTCCACATCTACAGCCGGGCACTCTAGGTTCCTTAGAACTTATAAGAGAATTAAGCAAAATTTTTATTGGGTAGGGATGAAAAATATTATTGCTAAATTTATGGCACAATGTGATATATGTCAAAGACATAAAGGCGAGACAATGGCAAGCCCCAGAAAGCTACAACCTCTACTCGTCCCGGACTCAATATAGACTGATATATCAATGGACTTCATCGAAGAGCTTCTCTCATCACAAGAATAAAGTACAATTCTTGTCGTGGTTGATCGCCTTACAAAGTATGCTCACTTTTGCATTGTTCATAATCCCTACACTGCTTCTAGTATTGGTCGAATCTTTATGGAGAATATTATAAAATTGCATGGGATGCAGAGATCTATTGTAAGTGATCGTAATAGGGTCTTCATAAGTAGATTTTGGATAGAGTTATTCTAGATGCACGACACTAAATTAAAAATGAGTATGACATATCACCCACAAATTGACGGCCAAACTGAAGTGGTGAACAGGTGCTTGGAGACTTACCTCAGATGCTTCACAAATGACCGACCAAAAGAGCAGACAAAGTGGCTTCCCTGGGCCGAGTGGTGGTATAATACAACTTATCATTCATCCATAAAATGTACTCCCTATGAGGCTATGTATAGCCGACCTCCCCCTGTGATCCGAAATATGTGTTGGACACCTCTAAAGTAGAACAAGTAGACAGGGAACTATAGGACAGAGACAAAATGCTGAAGTTACTAAAAGATAATCTCACTGTAGCCCAAGCAAGGATGAAACAACAATATGATCAACACAAAGGTGAAAGAGAATTTTCAGTAGGAGATAGGATCTTCCTATGGCTCTAGCAATATAAGCAAACATCAATCTAGACTAGAGCATCTATGAAGCTTTCACCTTGGTTCTATGGGCCCTACCAAATTTTGGAGCACATCGGAGTAGTAGCATATATATTGGACTTACCCGTTAGCTCCCGAATCCATCCAGTCTTCCATGTATCGTGTTTAAAGCTCAAGCTGGGACAAAACGAGATAACCCAAAGCCATCTACCAAATATGACTACCTAAGGAGAACTCCAGACCCAACCGAGTGCCATTATTGATCGACGGATCGTGACTCGACGACGACGATCCACTACTGAAGTGCTAATATAGTGGGCGAACCTACTAGCAGAAGATGCCACTTGGGAGAATTATGACGACGTAAAGATCAAATTCCTAGAATTCATGGATCGTCAACCTCGAGGACAAGACTGATTTGAAGAGGGCGGGTCTGTTAGGACTCTAGCTAGGAGAGTCCTAATAGAATTTTATTGAAAGGGGCATTCATATAAAACCTACATAGCTGACCTCTATTAAAGAGGTGAAGAGGCCGGCTATAGTTAGGGTTAGTTGTGAGGTTGCTTCTTAAAGTAGGAGTCTTATTAGGAATTGGTTAGAAGTAAGAGTCTTGAGTAGGAGTCCTATTAGGAGTTGGGGTTTAGAAGCCCTATAAATAGTCATGTATTCATCCTCTTTTGATAAGCAATAGATGAATCTTTTTAGTAGCCTTTGAGTAGAAACTTAGAGGGAGGAACCCCTATAGAGTTCCAAGGAGGTCGATCCCCTAAAGAGATCAATCCGAAGCTTAGAATCTGCTAGGGTTCTAACATAATCACACATCATATGAGCAATCACACCAAATGATCATGGACCACAACCTAATGTGATCAGGCCCGAGCTAGTGGGTTTAATCACTCACATCAAGATCTATATATGAAGCGGTGCATCTCCATACCCTATGATCATTCATCTCGTCCTCGTCGGTTTCGTTGGCTCTATGCATCGCGATCATCCGTCTCAGCATCGTGGGTCCCACTATCGCTTCCACGCTCCTGTTGCGCCTCCTTGTGTGAGTACAACTTAATCATAGACACGCAAGCTCAACAATAAACAAGAAATAAAATGGAGGCTCGCAAGCCCCAATAATAATAATCACAAGTACACACATCACACAGTCCATGATCATTCGTCCACATATCATATATCACATGTAAATATTATTATGTAGCATTATTAGATAATAATAATAATAATAATAATCAATTAAACTTTTAATTAATTAATATTTTTTGAAATCAAGGACATGTAGGGAATTTTTTGAATATGAGGGGCATTTTTGTAATTTAGATAAGAGGACAAAATTAGAATTTCTCAAATTCACAAGGGTAAAATTATCTGTTTACCCAAAAACCTAACCCTCCCCATCCCTGCTGCTTGCTGCAGCAGCCGTCTCCCTACCCGCGGCAGCGCTCTACTACGGGGGGCGGGGGGGCGCTATCCCTACTACCCACGGGCGGGCGCCCTTGCTGGTGGCGTTGCCCTTGCGGGTGTAGTGCCCGCAGGCTTTGCGCCTACGGGTGATGCCCCCTTTTGCAAGTGTTGTGCCGCCGTTGCGAGCAGGCCGCCCGTACGCGGCTCGCTCCTATGGGTAGGTCGCCCGCGGGCCAACCCCGCCGGCCGTAGGCCTGCGCGTGCACCGTCGCTGTGCTGCTTGCTTGGGCCGCCGCCCTTGCAGTTGCATGCACGCAGATGGCAACAAACTGTCATCTACGAGGGCAGCAAACTGCCATCTACGAGGGCAACAAGGGTAGCAATAGTTGCTGCCCTTTCTCGCTTTTGTGTCAATGATTTTGACGTCAAAAACTTCTCCAAAACACAACACACGTAGTTCAAAACCAGTCTTTCATACGAACAACCTAGCTCTGATACCATTATTGGGACTCTTAGGAGGCATCACATGTATAGTGGAAGAATACAAAAACAAAATCTCCAATTTCCCAAAAGATATGTTCATCGTCGTACGAAGATTGGTGCGAAAAAACCGCGAAACTTAAAACTACGTATATGAAAGATTGTGTTACCTAGGGAGATCGTATATTCCTGAATGCCGATAGATCTCTAGGAGAGGGTAAAGGAGGTCAAGTGTCCTTCTCTCTAACGGTGATCTACACAGTAGGGCTACGACGATGCTCCTCAAACTCCAATCCTGCTATCTGAGGAGGAGAAGGGGCGGAGAATAGGAGAGGCAACCCAAAAAGACTCTCGACCTATGAACTATTGGTTCCCTCCTATTTATAGAGGTCCCCTATCAACTTAACCCGAATGGATCCTGCCCTATTGGGTATTGGATCTCCACTCAACTATCCAAACCTCTTAGATTAGTGTATCTCTATTCAATAATCTCTCATTGGCTCTTATTGGATCTCATCCATAAGAACCAATAATTCAAGGGCTTATTGGATATCCAATAAGATAGGGGCTCTGGTGGATATCTTATATCCGAACCTCTACTCATCGCAATGGCTACTATATGTGTGAGACTCTCTAGGCCCAATATTGAGCTGGCCGTGAGTCATACCTGTTAGAACACCTTCTGGCTCAATGAATTATTGACCTTCTGTCAAGTCACGTATGCCATCACTCACGTGATTGGCTTGCAAGGCATCCATGATTAGCAATTGGGTGGTACCACTGCCCAGTCTAGCGGTACCACTGCCTAACATAGTTTCAAAGATTGTATCCGGGCGGTACTACCATCAAACCCTACTATAGGTCACTGAATGGGCCAAACAACAAGCCCAATTTAGCCATAATTTAGGCCCAATTGGCCCTTAATTGAGTTGGCATTGTTTTCACCCCAAAACTGACTCAATTAGATCTAAACTAACTCGATCTAAGCACACGATTACAAGCATGAATCCTATGTGTCTGGCATGTCATTGGTTCATTCGGCACTTTATCCGATCCTTTAGTGCATCGTACTCTCTTTCGGTGTATTGCCCAATCGACACAGCATCCTTGGCGCAATGTCTGATCCTTCGACCTGATGCCTGAACTTATGTCACAAAATCCTTCCAGCACGTCGACTAGTTTTTTGGCCTGACATCTAATCTTCTGACATGTTCCACTTCGGCTCAATGTCTGATTCTTTCTGCTTCAATCAAATTGCCTTTCCTTGATCGAGGTTAGTCCTGCGTCACTCAAACACACATTAGATCATAACTTCATCAATTGAGTTCATCATCAAAATCTGAGATTCAACAATCTCCCAATTTTTGATGATGGTAACCAATTGATGATGGAGTTTAAACTAAACTCCCCCTATCAATATGCTATATTGAAATAAGATTTAAATTTCATAAAATGATAAGCATTGAATTTCACATTATTGCATGTATCATAAAATCATAAGTATTGCATGCATCATTCCAAATCATCATGGTATCAAAATATTAAAGTATATTACATCCTACCATGTATGATCATCATAACTTCTCATTATTTGCATCATCATATCACGAGTATTTCATGCATAATTTCATATCATCATCATAACTTCTCCTCCTTTGTCATCAACAAAAAAAAAGAAAAGTGGAACTAGCAAATTTTTGAAATATGCAAGCTAGCAAGATAGCAAGTTTTGAACATACAAGCTAGTAAGTTTTTCAAATATGAAAGTTAGCAAAAATTTTTGCATATTTTGAGATGTGCAAGAAAACATGTTTTTGCATCTTTTTGAAATGTGCAAGCTAGCAAACTTTGCTTCTCTTTTGAGATGAGCAAGCTAGCAAGTTTGCTTTTCTTTCTTTGTGATGTATAAGCTGGCAAGTTTTTCTCCTTGAAATATGCAAGATAGTAAGTTTTTCTCTTTGAAATGTATAAGCTATCAATACTTTTCCCTCCTTTGTTATTGTCAAAAAGAAGGGAATAATAAAATGTTGTAATTCTTTTCCCTTTACATCAATTTTTAAATCATGATAAAGATAAATAACAAAGATAAATTTATATCAATATTTCAATCATAAAAAAAGATCAAGTTATAAATACCAAAAGACCATGCATCATTTTTGAAAAATCTCTTCTTTTATAAATAGAAGGAATGATAGGAAATGATATTGATTCAAAAAGAAAACTAAGTCATAAAAATCGAGAAATCAATATCATGATCCGAAAAATGTATAAGAAGAATTTATGCACTTGGGATATTTAATAATTTACCTAAATTTAACATTCAAGCGAGTACTTTTGGTTCTCTTGAGATATTCTTTCTCCCCTTTATCATTATAAGAAAGAAGAAGAGGGGAATAATACAATAGTACAATTCATTTCCCTTTACATCAATTCTCTAAGCATCACATAAGGTATACAACCATAAAAACAAAAGAATTATACATAATGAAAATCATGTCAAGAAAGAAATAATATCAAAAATCATGTGAATACCGAAAGACATGATTCGGTTTGATCTCCTTTAAAAAAATTGAAAAGAAATCTTAGGAGATCGAATAGTAAGGGAAATCTTAAGTCATAAATTTCAAAAAAGATATTCTCTTTAGTAAATAACAAAAAGGAACATAGGAGAATAAAAGATCTTGATTCATATATAAGAAATCTTAAGTTATCAAGATCATGATTTATATATTAAGAATTTCAAGTTATAATTCCTAGAATTCAAAATAAAAATCATGATTTATTTAGATACTTCTCCTTTTGTAAATAGTGAAAAAGAAACATAGGAGATAAAAGATCTTGATTCATTTAGAACAAATCTAAAGTATCAAGTGAAAGATTTAGAAAAAAGTCATTGAAATTTAAATGATCAAAATCGCTTTCATAGTTCAAGAGATTCATAAAATAACACAAATTCATCAATCTCTTATTGAAAAATCGACAAGATCGAGAAATTTTCAAGAAAAATGCATTCACTTTTTATGTGTTTCAATTTATGTTATTTATTTCATACAAGCATGCCTTTGTCTTTTATGGCAAATAAACATGCATCATCGTTTAAAATCGAAAAAGCAAAGTTCATCACGACAAAGATCAATAGTATAACATAAAAAAATCATCATTACTTCAAATCATCATCAAATCATTAAATCATTAAGCAAGATTTCATTAAACATAAAGTATTTTCAATAAAAATTATTTTTTTCGGCTAGTGAGCTTTGTGAAGTGTGTTGGATCTCCGGTCATAAGCCATGAGCATCCACAATCAAGATTTTATCTTTGCTCCTAGCTTTCAATTTTAGAGAAGTCTACAAGAAGTGTGTGTTTGTTCTAGGTACCCATTTAGCTTTGGGTCCCTCATGGTTTGATCTATCATTCTTAGCTTTTGGCATTAAGTCATTCATGGTTCCTTTAGGAACCCAAACCAACTTATGTGAGCCATACATTTTGAATGGACATTTATATGGAAAATGACTATATCTACTACAAAAATTACACTCAACCTTAAGGGTAACATGCAATATGGGTCTTTTAATAAAAGTAGTTGGCTTTTGTTGAGTGTACTTACTTACAAAGTCGATTCCTTCCTTTTTACGGACATGACTCTTATTAGCAAGAATCATATTTAAAAATTTACTATTAATTTTAAATTTATCTAACGTTTGTTGTAATAACAATTTTTTCTTTTTGCATAAATCTAATTCTCTACATTTAGTGCAAGGAGTTAACATAAAATTATCATATCATTTTTTAAAATTTTAAATTTATTAGAAAGAGAAGTATGATCCTTTTTTAACAATTTATAATTTTTACTAACTAATTTAAATTCATCAAATAAATCATGGAAAGCATCAAACAATTCATTGTAAGGTAAAGGAGTGTCGGTTGAGTCATTTACCTCGTCGTTGAAAGCCATTAAGGCGTAGTTCAATATCTCACCTTTGATAGTTTGTTTCTCATCTTCGGATATACTCGATTCGTCCTATATTGCCTTGAATGCTTTCTTCTTTTTTGGTAGCTTCTTCAATTTATAGTAAGTTGTGTCATTTTTAAGTTCGTTTTTAGAATTAGTCTTTTTCATGAACTTTTTAAGTTTTTTTATCAAAAGTTCTATTGTTCGAAGTACCAAATCCTTCATGTTCTTTGGAAGGTAGTTCTCATATTCATCATGTTCAATATAAGTCATTTCATAGGTCATTAAAGACACAATAAGTTCTTCAAGTGGAAACTTATTTAAATCCTTTGCCTCTTGTATTGCAGTTACTTTCGAATCCTAATTTTTAGAAAAAGATCGTAAAACTTTATTAATAAGTTCAAGACTTGAAAAATATTTGCTAAGAGCTTTAAGCCATTGACGACATCTGTAAAACGGGTGTACATGTCAACAATGGTTTCGGTTGGCTTCATTTAGAAATAGTTCAAAATCATGTATCAAAAGATTTATCTTAGATTCTTTTACTCTATTCATGCCTTCATCAGTTACTTCTAGTGTGTGCCAAATCTCATGTGTAGTTTCGCATAAAGAAATATTATTTAAACTCATTTTTGTTCAAAGCATAAAATAGAGCGTTCATAGCTCTAGCATTCAAAGAAAAAGTTTTCTTCTCCAAATCATTCCATTTGTTCATTGGATTAAAAGATTTTTGAAAATCACTTTCGATAATATTTCATAAATTTAAATCCATAGAAAGCAAGAAAACTCTCATTCGAGTTTTCCAATAAGTGTAGTTCGTCCCATTGAACATAAGAGGTCGAATGATAGAAAGACCCTCATAATTGTTAGAAAAATTTATTTCTCTTAGGTGTTAAACCAAACAAGAAAAACTTGGCTCTGATACTAACTGTTAGGACCGAAATCGACACTAAGAAGGGGGGGGGGGGGGGGGGGGGGGGGGGGTGAATTAGTGCTTATATAAAAACACGCCGGTTTGAAGATTCTCGTTCGATGAAAACTGATATCGAAAATATATTTAAACTTAAAATATTTGCAAGAGTAGTAATGAGCAGGTAAAGCAATTGCAAAATAAATAAACAAGCAGAGAAAGGGAGGCACACCAATTTTATAGTGGTTTGGTCATTGTGACCTACAATCACTCCCGATTCCTCTTTACTCGAGACCACCGGCTTCCACTACCGATCTTCTTTCAACGGACGAAGATCAACTACCCTTACAACTCTTTCTAACTTTCACAGGCTCAGGAGGGAACCTTTGCACCTTTCTTTCAGACCTAACTCCTCTCTTAGAAAACTTCTAACTTTAGGAGGAAGAGACTCTAAATCCTAAGAGAGTTTCCAAATTTTCTTAAGTATTCTTTCCCCCTTTTCTACTCAGTTTTATGCTTAAATCGAGCAGAGATGAGTGGGGTATTTATATGCCCCAAATGGATTCAAATTTGGAGCTAAAACTATCTCATCTTGGGTCTTCAGGGTACTGACGGTACCACTGCCTGCCATACTAACAATTGGCAGTACCACCGCCTATCATTCTGACACTCGACGGTACCACCGCCCAATCTGACACTGACACTGGATAGTACCATCGCCCAGTCTGGGTGGTACCGTTGCTAGACCCTACTATAGGTCACTGAATGGGCCAAACAATATGCTCAATTCAACGTTGATTCAAGCCCAATTGGCCTCTAATTGAGTTGGTATTGTTTTCACCCCAAAACTAACTCAATTAAACCTAAACCAACGTAATCTAGAAACATGATTATAAGCATGAATCCTATGTTGTTCGGCATGTCATAGTTCATCCGGAGCTTTGTCTGATCCTTTGGCGCATCGTCCTCTCTTTCAACGTATTGCCTAATCAATATGTTGACTCCCATAACTTCCGATCTCCTTGGCGCAATGTTCGATCCTTCGACTCAATACCCGAACTTATGGCACGAATTCCTTCCAGCATATCGACCAATTCTTTGTCCCGATGTCCAATTTTCTGACATGTTCCACTCTAGCCCAATGTCTGATTCTTCCTGCTTTAATTGAATTGCCTTTCCTTGATTGCGGTTAGTCCTACGTCACTCAAATGCACATTAGATTATAACTTTATCAATTAATTTTATCATCAAAATCCAAGGTTCAACAGTCCTAGATTTCCCAATAGTATTGCTAGTACACGGTCTTCTAAGGTGTCAGTGTTGAATCTCGTATTTTGATGATGAAACCACTTGATATGTGTTTATGATTTAAACTGCATTTTGAGCGATGTAGGTCTACTCGATCAGGTTTAGACAGTTGATGCAGGAGGAATTGACGTTGCGCCGGAAGAGATCACGTCAGGATATTGGATGGCTGAATGCTTCGAACGTCGGGTATCGGGCCAAGGAGAGCGAAATTGTGCCAAGGATATCGGGGTTGCGGAGGTCAACCGCCGATTGGGCAACAAGCCGCAAGAGAGGACGATGCACCGAAGAATCGGACGAAGCGCCAACCAATGACGTGCCGGGCAACAGAATGTCAATTCGCGTTGTAATAATTGTCTAGATCGGAGTAGAGTTTTAGCTTGTGTGTGCAGGATTAACTACGATAAAGATGAAGACATAAAGCAAAACAAAGTGTCGGAGTCAAGCGCGAAGGATTCGTTGGGAGTTCGAGAGTTCGACGGAAGTCCGAAGGTTCGTCGGGAATGTTGCCGGAACTAGCCGAGAATGAGTAGGGAGCTTGCCGAAGGGTTTTTCGGAAGCTCGCCGGAAGGTTCGTTGGAAGTTCGCGGAGCTCACCGAGAAAGATCGGAGCTTGCCGAAGAAGCTCGTTGGAACTCGCCAAGATCAAATCGTGAAGTCTAGGAGCTTGTCGGGAGTCCGTAGAATGGTTTTCGAGAGTTTATCGGAAGACCATCGGAAGTTCGCCGGAAGCTCGCCGGAAGAAGTCTTGACTTACGGACTTTGTAATAGCTTAGAAAATGTCTTTAAATTCGTAGTTAGCACGTTAATTAGGGTTAGGATTAGGTGTTAATCCTATAACCCAAGTAGGGGCCAATTGGGCCCGAGTTCGGACTGGTTTGGGCCAAGTTTGGAGCCCAACCAGTGAGCTGATTTGGCCTAGGCGGTGGCACCGCCTAGGCTAGGCGGTGGCACCGCCCAGCACCCGAGAGCTGGGCGGTGACACCTCCTGGGCTGGGCGGTTGCACCGTCCAGCACCCGAGCGCTGGGCGGTGGCACCGCTTGGCTGGGCGGTGGCACCGCCAGCATCGGGAACATAAGAGAATTCAAATTTTTGGAGCCCAAATTTGAATCCTCTTGAAGCCTATAAATACCCCTCAAGTCTCAGCTGAGAAAACAACTCTTTGAGCAGCAAGTGATTGAGAGAAAAGTCTTAGAAGAGTCTTTGCCTTTCTTGTTTTCAATTTGCTAGAGAGTTCTCCTCCTTCTTTCTTGCTGAAAATTTGTAAGAGGTTGAACTGCTTGTAAAAGGTTGTAAGAGGGGTATTTGCCCTTCCATTTCAAGAGATTTGCTAGTGGAAGGTGGGAGCCTCATCGAAGAGGGGCCTCGCAAGTGGATGTAGGTCATTTGACCGAACCACTCTAAAATCAGCGTGATCTCTGGTTTGCATTTCATTATTGCTATTTACATTACTGCAAACCTTCTTACATGCTTTAGTTCCTTATTACCTTTGCTGCGCAACTTTAAGAATACGCTTTCAAGTTAAGCTTTCCAAGTTCCGTTCTTATCGTACGAAAGATTTGTCGAAAGCCAACGTTTTAATCCGCTGCACTAATTCACCCCCCCCCTCTTAGTGCCGCTCCGATCCTAACAATTGGTATCAGAGCCACGTTTTTCTACCTTGGTTTAACACCCAAATAGAAATGGCTCTTTACGGCTTTCAAGAGGGTCACTCTCTCATTTGTCCTCCCTTTTTCAATGGGACGGACTACACTTATTGGAAAACTCGAATGAGAGTTTTCTTACTTTCTTTGGATTTGAATTTACGGCACATAGTTGAAAATGGATTTGAAATGTCTTCTCTTCCAATGAACCATTGGAATGATTTGGAGAAGAAGATGTTTTCTTTAAACGCAAAGGCTATGAATGCCTTATTTTGTGCTTTGGACAAAAATGAGTTCAATCGGATTTCAACGTGCGAAACGGCTTTTGATATTTGGCGAACACTTGAAATCACGCACGAGGGAACTAGTAGAGTCAAAGACTCGAAAGTTAACATTTTAATACATGATTTCGAGCTTTTTCGAATGAAGCCGAGCGAAACCATTGTTAACATGTACACCCGTTTTACGGATGTCGTCAATGGTTTACAAGCTCTTGGCAAATGTTTCTCAAATTTTGAACTTGTTAGTAAAGTTTTACGATCACTTTCTAAAGCTTGGGAATCAAAAGTAACGACAATACAAGAAACAAAAGATTTAAATATTTTTTCACTTGAAGAACTTATCGGCTCATTGATGACATATGAAATTGTGCGCAATGCACATGATGAACACAATGAACACTTGAACCACCTTCCAAAGAATAGGAAGGATTTGGAACTCCGGACAAATGAATACCACTTGAGCGATGACTCAAGTGATGAGGACAATGATGAACTTGAACTTCGAACACTAAATATTAATAAGTTTATTAAACAAAAATCTAAAATAAACAATGAACTTGAATGGAGGAAGAGGCCAAAAAAGAGGAAGGCAACCAAGGATGAATCAAAAACTTCCAAAGATGAAACGGCGAATTGGGCTTTGACGAGCTTCGACTACAAGGTAAGTAAATCAACTCTCTTGAATTATTTTGAAATTACTTGAAGTCTTTCATGAGTGCTTACTTTAGAATAGGAAATAAAAAAAATATTTTTCAAAAATTATATCATGTTTTCCTTTTTAGCATCTTTGAAAAATTAAAAAATTTGATCATGAAAAGTATATTGCTAAGGTTTCATGCATGTTATGTTTTTGAAATGTTGAATGATGTATGCAACATTATGGATGATAGTTATATGATATGTGTTAATGCTTAGGATTAATCCATGCATGTGTATTTTGATGATTTTATGTCATGCATGAGTTTTTGAAGTAAATGTTGATTTGATACTCTCATTTTGGATTAACATGTTTTTGGTCTAATCATTTTTATGATAAATTAAGATGACATTCTGATGATATATTAAGATGACATAGTGCATGTACATCTATATATGAATTTCTTGATAGTCTTTTGATGATAGATGTGATATTATGATGTGTTCGGTCTTGACGGCTTCATGACGAAACTTTTATTTTGATTTTAAAATGATATATGTTTTCACGAAAGACTTGAATACCCTCACATGAAATCAATTGTATGAAATGGAAATGAATTTTCTATCCTATTGAAATTAATGAATTTATTTTACCAATCTTGTGAATTTCATGAAAATAAACATGATGAACATTTTAAAAATAAATGAGTGTATCATGTATTTGGTCTTAATGATTTCTCTTAAACATATTTTTTTGAAATCATACTTGATGATGAATATCAAGATATTAAAAGGATGTTATCATGGAATCATACTTGATGATTTGTTTTACGAAATTTACCTTTCCGTCTTAAATGTCGACACTTGTTTTATTAAAGGTAAAGGAATGCTTATAAGAAGCAAATCACATAAATAGAAATTTATAAAAACGAAATACGATCCTCTATCTTATCGACTTTTCAATAAATCTATGCTTGTCATGTATGAATTTTTTGAATGTGATTTTGAGGATGATTTCGGATTTCAGAAATGCTTGATTCATACTTATGACATGAGACACATTTTAAATATGAATCATGTTCAATGCTTCAATCATATTATATCTCCCTTAATTCATTTTGTTCTCCTAGATTTATTTACCAAAGAGGAGAATCTTCCAAAAATAAAATGATACAAATGAATCACTTATCGATATGTCTTTTTGAAATATCTTTTTAATGTGATGTTGATAATTTGAGATGCCTATTGGAATTCATGACATGAGATAATTGAATCCTTGACTTATTCTAGCTTGAAAATAGATGTTTAAAATCTTGCTTAATTAGTTGTTTTATAAGATTTTGCCTTTATGTCTTGAACTTTCATGCTTATCTTGATTTGGCATATAATGACTAAGGTATGCTTAGATGAAAAAGAATCACTTAAAAAATACTTTTCCCATCAGATCGAGATTAATGATTTCATGATATTTTGTGAATCTCAAAATTGATTTTGATGACTTGATTATGAGTTTCAAGTTACCGATTTGATTTGAATAAGTTTTATTTAAATCATAATCTTAATCTTGTAAAATTTGAATCACAAATAATATTTTTTGGTATTTATGAATTGATACTCACAATATGAAAGTATTGGTATTCATGACTTGAATTTGATTGAAACATTGCATGCTTAAATTAATCATTCTCCTATGTTTCAAAAATTCTTTAAAAACCTTATGAGATGATTGAAAGTTAATTTGATTTATGATGAATCACGAATCATGACTTGATCTATGATATTGATATATTTTAATCATGATCCTTGGTTATATAATTCTTTTGCTCTATTAAAAGGATTTATTGAATGAATCATGTCCTTCTTGAATTTTCTTGATATCATGACATGATTTTGTAAGTTGGCTTGTATAATGATTAAAATCTTTTGGCTATCGATTTCTCCCTTCATTTCGGTAATGACAAAGGGGGAGAAATATATGAATTGATACTATGAGTGCCATATTTGAATGATAAATATATGAATTAATAAGTGCCATATTTAAATTTGAATTATGTTGAGATATCAAAAGAAGCTTGCATCGAAATATATGGAAAATTGATAATTGAAATGCTATGATTGCCATATGCCATGTTTGCATCATATTAAGATATCAAGAACTAGCATTGTAATTTTACTTGCTGATATCTTGTCATATGATGAAATGCTACGAATTGTTGCTAAAATGATGCATGCAACACTTATGCTTTTTATGTGATGTATTGCATATGATGTGTATCATGAATGCTTTAAATGATGAATGTTTGGTATCATGATCAACATGTTGATAAATGCTTGAAAATTTTAATGTTTGAGTATTATGTATGATATGCTTATTAATGATGATTGATTTATTTTTCGGTATCGTGCATGAAAAATAAGGTTATTGAAATTATGTATGTTTTAATTTGAATATATAATGATGCACAAATAAGAATGATACTTATCTTTGTCATAATATGAAAATTGATATAAGGGTCTTCCCTTCTTTTTGACAATGACAAAGGGGAGCAAGAATTTCTAGCGTGGACATCATGAAAAGAGGCAAACTAACTAGCTTGCACAATTCAAGATGAAAGCAAAAATTGCACTTCTCAAAAGAGAAGATGCAAATGTAACATTTGCCAAATTGTTTGCTTGCCTCATGTAAAACATTATCTCTTGCTAGTTTGACATTTTTGCTAGCTTGTATGTTGCAAAACTTGATCACTTTTTCAAACATTTTGCTAGCTTGCATGATGTAGAACTTGCTATCTTGAACATTACCAAAAGTGCTATTTTGTATGCTATAAAACTTGCATATCTAAAACTTGATAGCTTGAATGTCCTAAGCATGATGCAATACTTGCTAAATTTTCTAGCTTCAAAAATGCATGATGATAAAATTTGATATTATGTTTTTCATGCAATGAGTTGAACTTATATTAAAAACACAAAGAATAGTTGTACTTCTCCTTTTTGTTGATGACAAAGGGGGAGAAGTATGTTGATGACATGATATGCATAAGTTTATGCATATGTTCATGATGATGTGTTGCAAGTATTCATGATGAATATTGCAATGACTTGAATTCAGTTTGAATTCAAGGTTCTATCAATATGGCATATTGATAGGGGGAGTTTGTTTAAACTCCCGGAGTTAAGGTTAACTCCGTCATCAAGTGGTTGTCATCATCAAAAAGGGGGAGATTGTTGAATCTCGTATTTTGATGATGAAACCACTTGATATGTGTTTATGATTTAAACTGCATTTTGAGCGATGCAGGTCTACTCGATCAGGTTTAGACAGTTGACGCAGGAGGAATTGACGTTGCGCCGGAAGAGATCACGTCAGGATATTGGATGGCTGAATGCTTCGAACGTCGGGCATCGGGCCAAGGAGAGCGAAATTGCGCCAAGGATATCGGGGTTGCGAAGGTCAACCGCCGATTGGGCAACAAGCCGCAAGAGAGGACGATGCACCGAAGAATCAGACGAAGCGCCAACCAATGACGTGCCGGGCAACAGAATGTCAATTCGCGTTGTAATAATTGTCTAGATCGGAGTAGAGTTTTAGCTTGTGTGTGCAGGATTAACTACGATAACGACGAAGACATAAAGCAAAACAAAGTGTCGGAGTCAAGCACGAAGGATTCGTTGGGAGTTCGAGAGTTCCACGGAAGTCCGAAGGTTCATCGGGAATGTTGCCGGAACTAGCCGAGAATGAGTAGGGAGCTTGCCGAAGGGTTTTTCGGAAGCTCGCCGGAAGGTTCGTTGGAAGTTCGCGGAGCTCACCGAGAAAGATCAGAGCTTGCCGAAGAAGCTCGTTGGAACTCGCCAAGATCAAATCGTGAAGTCTAGGAGCTTGTCGGGAGTCCGCAGAATGGTTTTCGAGAGTTTATCGGAAGACCGTCGGAAGTTCGCCGGAAGCTCGCCGGAAGCTCGCCGGAAGAAGTCTTGACTTACGGACTTTGTAATAGCTTAGAAAATGTCTTTAAATTCGTAGTTAGCACGTTAATTAGGGTTAGGATTAGGTGTTAATCCTATAACCCAAGTAGGGGCCAATTGGGCCCGAGTTCGGACTGGTTTGGGCCAAGTTTGGAGCCCAACCAGTGAGCTGATTTGGCCTAGGCGGTGGCACCGCCCAGCACCCGAGAGCTGGGCGGTGACACCTCCTGGGCTGGGCGGTTGCACCGTCCAGCACCCGAGCGCTGGGCGGTGGCACCGCTTGGCTGGGCGGTGGCACCGCCAGCATCGGGAACATAAGAGAATTCAAATTTTTGGAGCCCAAATTTGAATCCTCTTGAAGCCTATAAATACCCCTCAAGTCTCAGCTGAGAAAACAACTCTTTGAGCAGCAAGTGATTGAGAGAAAAGTCTTAGAAGAGTCTTTGCCTTTCTTGTTTTCAATTTGCTAGAGAGTTCTCCTCCTTTCTTGCTGAAAATTTGTAAGAGGTTGAACTGCTTGTAAAAGGTTGTAAGAGGGGTATTTGCCCTTCCATTTCAAGAGATTTGCTAGTGGAAGGTAGGAGCCTCATCGAAGAGGGGTCGCAAGTGGATGTAGGTCATTTGACCGAACCACTCTAAAATCGGCGTGATCTCTGGTTTGCATTTCATTATTGCTATTTACATTACTGCAAACCTTCTTACATGCTTTAGTTCTTTATTACCTTTGCTGTGCAACTTTAAGAATACGCTTTCAAGTTAAGCTTTCCAAGTTCCGTTCTTATCGTACGAAAGATTTGTCGAAAACCAGCGTTTTAATCCGCTGCACTAATTCACCCCCCCCTCTTAGTGCCGCTCCGATCCTAACAGTCAGGTGGTAGTTGTTGAATCTCATATTTTGATGATGAAACCACTTGATATAAGTTTATGATTTAATCTGCATTTTGAGTGATGCAGGATGCTTCAATCAGAATGAGACAATTAAAGCAGAAAAAATCATATTGTGCCGGAGGAACATGTCCGAAGATTAGACGTCGGGCCGGTGGATCGGTCGACATATCGACAGAAGGCTTCGGGCCGTAGACTCGGGCATCGGGCCAAGAAGAGCGGGTATTGTGCCAAGGATATCGGAGTTGCAGAGTCAACTGACCAATTGGGCAATAGGCCACAGGAGAGGACAATGTGCCGAAGAATCGGACGAAGCATCGAGGGACCAATGACATGCCGGACAACTTGGTTAATTGCGTAGGATTATTTGTCTCGATCAAAGTTTTGTTTTACATGTGCAGGATTAACTACGATGGAAGTAAGACATGCAACAGGAGTTGCGCCGGAGTCAAGACTATGATCACGTTGGGGGTTCGAGAGTTCGACGGAAGTCCGGACGGTCGTCGGAGGTTCTACGGGAATAAATTCGAGAAGTCTAGGAGCTTGCTAAAGAAGCTCATCGGAACTCGCCAAGTAAATTGTCGCAAGTCCAGGAGTTTGCCGGAATTCCACCAGAGCATTGCCGAAGGTTCATCGGATGTTCACCGGAAGTTTGTCGGAAGCTCGCTGGAAGAAGCGATTGACGCACCAGAGTAAGTTGCAGTAAATGTCTTAAGAAATATCGTAGTTAGCATGTAGATTAAGTTAGGAATGGTAGGTGATCCCATTAACTTAATCTGGGGGCAATTGGGCCCTTGATAGATCCAAATTGGACCGAATGGATCAACCCATTCGGACCAGAATTCCTGCTAGGCGGTGGCACCGCCCAGGAGATGGTCTCCCGGGAAAGCTAGGTGGTGCAACCGCCCAGGTCAAGCAGTGTCACCGCTTGGGCTCAGTCTCTGAGCGAGACTGAGCGGTGCAACCGCCCCTGTCAGGCGGTGGCACCGCAAGAGCTTGGTCTCCGAGTTCTGTCAGGTGGTTGTACTGCCCCAATCAGGAGGTAGTACCGCCAGGACCTCGAAAATCCGGGAAAAGACACTTTTGAGCTCCAAATTCAAACCAGTTTGGGGCCTATTTAAACCCCACCCTTGTTGAATCTCGGATTTTGATGATATAATCAATTGGTGGGTTAATTGATCTAATCCATATTATTGAGTTAAGTGTGCAGGATTAACTACGATAACCAGAAAACATAAAGCAAGGATACCGGAGTCGAGCTCGATGGACATTTAAGAGACCGAAGAATCATCGGAGATGCTGCCGGAACCATCCGAGAAGAAATCGGGAACGTGTCGGAAGTTCGCCGAAGAAATCGTCGGAGGCTCGCGGAGATCACCAAGGAGGCTCGGCTACTCGTTAAAGTCATCACAAAGATTGGGAGCTTGCAGGGAGTCCGTCGGAAGAAGTTCGTCGGAAAGCTCGTTGGAACAAGACTCGACATTCGCGGTTAAAAAACTTGCTTAGGATGTTTTTTTTGTGTAGTTCACCTGTAATTAGGATTAGGATTAAGAGATAATCCTATATCCTGGTTAGGGGCCAACTGGGCCCAAAGTCAGATTTGGTTTGGGCTAAAATTAAGTCAAACAAATGAATTGGAGAGCCAGGCGGTGGCACCGCCTGGCTGGGCGGTGACACCTCCTTGGCTGGGCGGTTGCACCGTCCAGCACCTGAGCGCTGGGCGGTGGCACCGCTTGGCTGGGCGGTGGAACCTCCAGCACTGAGAACCCTAAGAGAATTCAAATTTTGGAGCCCAAAATTTGAATCCTCTTGAGGCCTATAAATACCCCTCAAATCTCAACTGAGGTTACAACTTTTGAGAAGTATTTTGATTGAGAGAAAAGTCTTAGAAAGTCTTAGCAAGTCTTGTTTTCAATTTGCTAGAGAGTTCTCCTCCTTCTTTCTTATTGAAAATTTGTAAGAGGTTGAGCTGCTTATAAAAGGTTGTAAGAGGGGTGTTTACCCTTCCATTTCAAGAGACTTGCTAGTAGAAGGTGGGAGCCTCATCGAAGAGGGGCCTCGCAAGTGGAGTAGGTCATTTGACCGAACCACTCTAAAAATCGGCGTAATCTCTGGTTTGCTCTTTATTATTGTCATTTACATTACTGCAAATCTTCTTACTGCTTTAGTTCCTTATTACTCTTGCTGCGCAACTTTAAGAATACGCCTTCAAGTTAAATTTCTCAAGTTTCGTTCTTAACGTACGAAAGATTTTGTTAAAATCAAAGTTTTAATCCGCTGCACTAATTCACCCCCCCCTCTTAGTGCCACTCCGATCCTAACAAGTGGTATCAGAGCAAGGTTATCTCTCATATTTGGTTTAATACCCAAGAGAGATGGCTTACTTCGGCATGCAAGAGGGCCATTCTATTGCACGACCACCTTTGTTTAATGGGTCGGATTACACATATTGGAAGACTCGCATGAGAATCTTCCTCATTTCTATGGACTTTGAGCTTTGGTCTATTGTCGAGAATGGATTTCAAAAATCTTCTCTTCCGATGAGCGAATGGGATGAATCGGAGAAGAAGGTTTTTGCTTTAAATGCAAAGGCTATGAATGCCTTGTTTTGTGCACTAGACAAAAACGAATTTAATCGTGTTTCAATGTGTGATTCGGCTTTTGATATTTGGAGAACTCTTGAGGTCACTCATGAAGGCACTAGCTGAGTGAAAGAGTCCAAAATCAACATCCTTGTGCACTCTTACGAACTTTTCCGAATGAAACCAAGTGAGTCCATCGGAGACATGTACACCCGGTTTACGGATGTCATCAATGGACTCAAAGCTCTTGGTAAAGATTTTACTAACTTTGAACTAGTAACTAAAATCTTAAGATCCCTCCCTAAAAGTTGGGATCCAAAAGTTACGGCCATTCAAGAGGCCAAAGACCTTAAAGCATTTCCTCTTGAAGAACTCATTGGGTCTCTAATGACCTACGAAATGACATGTCAAGCTCATGACGAGCTCGAGAACCCCCTTCCAAAGAACAGGAAGGATATGGCACTCAAATCACAAGAAGACCACTTGAAAGGAACATTAAGTGATGAGGACAGTGACAATGACATTGCACTTTTGACTCAAAAATTTAAAAAATATTTAAGAAAGAACAGATTTAAAAATAATACAAAAAATAAATTTGAACAAAAGAAGGACCAAGTGATTTGCTATGAATGCAAAAAACCGGGACACTATAAGAACGATTGTCCTCAAGCCAAAAAGAGAACATCAAAGAAGAAGGCATTCAAGGCAACGTGGGATGATTCAAGCGCATCCGAAGAAGAGGAGTCCAACACCGAGCAAGTTGCTCATTACGCGCTAATGGCGTTAGGAGAAGAGGTATGTGATTTATTTAATGAAGATTTATCTTTTGAAGAACTATCTATCGCTTTTCATGAATTATTTGATGAATGTAGAACTGTTAGCAAGAAGTTAAGTATCTTAAAGAAAGAGCATGCTTTGCTACAAGATAAGTTTGATAGTCTTCAAACTCCTCCATGCTCTAAGTGTGAGCACTTAGAAGCAATAAAAAATAAAAATTTGCTTCTTAAGGAAACCTTAAACAAGTTTAAGGTTTGTAGCAAAGGATTAGATATGATCCTTGCACACAAGGGTCACATCGTAAATAGAAATGGAATTGGATTTGTAAAAGGATTACATCAAAATCCTACTACTTTCATAAAAGGACCTACATTACATGTTTCCTCTTATATGAAATGCAATTTTTGTTGCAAATCCGGACATATTGCCTACAAATGCCCATTTAGGAAAATTAGTTCACAAAAATTAATATGGGTTCCTAAAGGAACTATAAAGAATTCAATCATAAATAACAAAGTTAGTGGGTCAATTTTTGAGGCACCCAAAATCAAATGGGTACCTAAAAATCATCCTCTTTTGTAGACAAACCCACAAGCTAGGAGCAAGAGATGGTATCTTGATAGTGGATGCTCAAGACATATGAGTGGAGATCCATCTCATTTCTCTATGCTCACTAGCAAAGAAGAAGGGTACGTTACCTTTGGAGACAACAACAAGGGCAAAATCATTGGCAAGGGAACTATTGGTAACAAATTTAATTTTTCCATTGATGATGTCTTACTAGTTGATGGATTAAAACATAATCTCTTGAGTATTAGTCAACTATGCGATAAAGGTTACATCGTTAGATTTGAATCAAATATGTGCATTATTGAAAAACCAAATCATAACATGACTATGATTGCTTTAAAACAAAATAATGTCTATACCATCAATCTTGATGAACTAAGTAATGAAATGTGCTTCTCCACCGTAAATGATGATGCTTGGCTTTGGCATAGGAGATTAGGCCATGCAAGCATGAAAACAATATCTAAGATCTCATCTCAAGAATTAGTACGAGGAATTCCAAATATAAAGTTTATTAAGGACAAAGCATGCGATGCATGTCAACTAGGCAAACAAATAAAAACAAGCTTCAAACCAAAAAATCAAATTAGCACTACTAGACCATTACAATTGATCCATTTGGACTTATTTGGACCAATTGATACAACAAGTCTAGGTGGAAGCAAATATGCTTTTGTGATTGTGGATGACTACTCTAGATACACTTGGACCTATTTCTTAGCTCACAAAAGTGATTGCTTTAAGTGTTTCTCTAAATTTTGTAAACTCACTCAAAACGAAAAAGGCTTCATGATTTCATCAATTCGGAGTGATCACGGTGGTGAATTCCAAAACCGTGACTTTCAAAATTTTTGCGAAAGTAATGGGTACAATCACAACTTCTCAACTCCAAGAAATCATCAACAAAATGGAGTAGTTGAAAGGAAAAATAGAAACCTACAAGAAATGGCAAGAACTATGTTGAATGAACATAGTTTACCTAAGTACTTTTGGGCCGAAGCCGTAAATACGGCTTGCTACATCATGAATAGAGTCCTAATAAGACCATCCTTATCCAAAACTCCCTATGAATTATGGAATAACAAAAAACCAAACATCTCCTATTTTAAAGTTTTTGGTTGTAAATGCTTTATTTTAAATGAAAGGGATGCTTTAGGAAAATTTGATGCTAAATCCGATGAAGACATCTTTCTTGGTTACTCTTCCGTTTCTAAAGCTTTTCGGGTTTTTAATAAAAGAACTTTAGTAATTGAAGAGTCTATTCATGTAGTTTTTAATGAAATTTCTGATTTAAAGAAAAATGATTTTGATGATGATCTTGGTTTTGATAATTTGAATTTAAATGAACCCTCTCCTCAAAATAGCCATTTGAATGCATCTTCTTCCGAAATTTCTTTACCAAAAGAATGGAAGTATGTAGATGCTCATCCAAAAGAGCAAATTATAGGAGATACATCAAAAGGGGTTCAAACTCGTTCTTCTTTCAAAAATTTCTGTGCTAACGCCGCTTTCCTTTCTCAAATTGAACCTAAATGCATTGACGAAGCCTTAAAAGATGATTTTTGGATCATTGCAATACAAGAAGAATTGAACCAATTTGAGAGGAATGAGGTATGGAAGCTTGTTCCTAGACCAAGTGACCACTTAGTCATAGGTACTAAGTGGGTCTTTAGAAACAAGCAAGACGAAAATGGTATCGTGGTTAGAAACAAGGCTAGATTAGTGGCCAAAGGTTTCAACCAAGAAGAAGGTATCGATTACGAAGAAACCTTCGCTCCCGTGGCTCGATTAGAAGCCATAAGGATGCTCCTTGCCTATGCTAGTAGTAATAATTTTAAACTATTTCAAATGGATGTTAAAAGTGCTTTCTTGAATGGTTTTATTTCCGAAGAAGTATTTGTCGAACAACCTCCCGGATTTGAAAATTCTCTTCTTCCTAATCATGTATTCAAATTGACTAAAGCTCTCTATGGCTTAAAACAAGCTCCTAGAGCTTGGTATGAAAGGCTTAGTTCCTTTCTTATTTTAAATAATTTTACCAAAGGCAAGGTTGATACTACATTGTTTATTAAATATTTTGAAAATAATTTTCTTATTGTGCAAATTTATGTTGACGATATTGTGTTTGGCTCTTCGAATGAATCACTATGTGAATCATTTGCCAAATGTATGAGTCTTGAATTTGAAATGAGTTTAATGGGTGAATTAACTTTCTTTTTGGGATTACAAATTAAACAACTTAGTGATGGTATATTTCTTAACCAATCTAAATATACATTAGAATTGTTAAAACGATTTAACTTGGATAATTCAAAAGCAATAAACACCCCTATGAGTACTGCGACTAAGTTAGATATGGATGAAAATGGTGAAAGTTTCAATCAAAAAACATATAGGGGAATGATAGGTAGTCTACTCTACCTCACTACGACTAGACCGGATATTATGTTTAGTGTAGGACTTTGCGCTAGGTTTCAATCTAATCCTAAATTATCTCATCTTAAGA